>NW_027516234.1:0-63023 GCF_048772815.1 Callospermophilus lateralis
TCTTCTCTTAGCCCTAGGCACAGACTGTGGAAAAGCACTTTCATTGAGAGGGGTTGCCAAGCTTCTAAGAAATAACGAGTTTCCGAAATACCAGCAAATATTTTTTCACCCAATATTGATGATACTTGTTGCTAATGATCAGTACACAAATCCCACTTGGCTCACCAAATTTTGTTCTTCTAGTTTGAAGCTTTCGTCTACAGTAGCGGTTTTTATATTTAGGTTTCCCTCTGTTCTCTTTTATATAGATAGATGAATTTGGAACTCTAAATCCAACATGGTTTGTTGTAGCTCTTTGAAACTTTACAAAATAAAGGAGTTCTCAGTTTTGTCTCTATGGTTTGATTCCTCTTCAAGTAGCCCTAGGCACAGACTGTGGAAAAGCACTTTCATTGAGAGGGGATGCCAAGCTTCTAAGAAATAACGGGTTTCCGAAATACCAGCAAATATTTTTTCACCCAATCTTGATGATACTTGGTGGTAATGATCAGTACACAAATCCCACTTGGCTCACCAAATTTTGTTCTTCTAGGTTGAAGCGTTCGTCTACAGTAGCAGTTTTTATATTTAGGTTTCCCTCTGTTCTCTCCTATATAGATAGATGAATTTGGAACTCTAAATCCAACATGGTTTGTAGTAGCTCTTTGAAACTTGACAAAATAAAGGAGTTCTCAGTTTTGTCTCTATGGTTTGTTTCCTCTTCAAGTAGCCGTAGTCACAGACTGAGGAAAAGCAATTTCATTGAGAGGGGTCGCCAAGCTTCTAAGAAATTACGAGTTTCCGAAATACCAGCAAATATTTTTTCACCCAATCTTGATGATACTTGGTGGTAATGATCAGTACACAAATCCCACTTGGCTCACCAAATTTTGTTCTTCTAGGTTGAAGCGTTCGTCTACAGTAGCAGTTTTTATATTTAGGTTTCCCTCTGTTCTCTCCTATATAGATAGATGAATTTGGAACTCTAAATCCAACATGGTTTGTAGTAGCTCTTTGAAACTTGACAAAATAAAGGAGTTCTCAGTTTTGTCTCTATGGTTTGTTTCCTCTTCAAGTAGCCGTAGTCACAGACTGAGGAAAAGCAATTTCATTGAGAGGGGTTGCCAAGCTTCTAAGAAATTACGAGTTTCCGAAATACCAGCAAATATTTTTTCACCCAATCTTGATGATACTTGTTGCTAATGATCAGTACACAAATCCCACTTGACTCACCAAATTTTGCTCTTCTAGGTTGAAGCGTTCGTCTACAGTAGCAGTTTTTATATCTAGGTTACCCTCTGTTCTCTCCTATATAGATATATGAATTTGGAACTCTAAATCCAACATGGTTTGTAGTAGCTCTTTGAAACTTGACAAAATAAAGGAGTTGTCAGTTTTGTCTCTATGGTTTGTTTCCTCTTCAAGTAGCCCTAGCACAGACTGTAGAAAAGCACTTTAATTGAGAGGGGTTGCCAAGCTTCTAAGAATTTACGAGTTTCCGAAATACCAGCAAATATTTTTTCACCCAATCCTGATGATACTTGGTGGTAAGGATCAGTACACAAATCCCACTTTGCTCACCAAATTTTGTTCTTCTAGGTTGAAGCATTCGTCTACAGTAGCAGTTTTTATATTTAGGTTTCCCTCTGTTCTCTCTTATTTAGATAGATGAATTTGGAACTCTAAATCCAACATGGTTTTTAGTAGCTCTTTGAAACTTTACAAAATAAAGGAGTTCTCAGTTTTTTCTCTATGGTTTGTTTCCTCTTCAAGTAGCCCTAGGCACAGACTTTGGAAAATCACTTTCATTGAGAGGGGTATCCAAGCTTCTAAGAAATTACAAGTTTCCGAAATACCAGCAAATATTTTTTCACCCAATCTTGATGATACTTGGTGGTAATGATCAGTACACAAATCCCACTTTGCTCACCAAATTTTGTTCTTCTAGTTTGAAGCCTTCGTCTACAGTAGCAGTTTTTATATTTAGGTTTCCCTCTGTTCTCTCCTATTTAGATAGATGAATTTGGAACTCTAAATCCAACATGGTTTGTAGTAGCTCTTTGAAACTTGAAAAAATAAAGGAGTTCTCAGTTTTGCCTCAATGGTTTGTTTCCTCCTCAAGTAGCCCTAGGCAAAGACTGTGGAAAAGCACTTTCATTGAGAGTGGTCGCCAAGATTCTAAGAAATTACAAGTTTCCGAATTACCAGCATATATTTTTTCACCCAATCTTGATGATACTTGGTGGTAATGATCAGTACACAAATCCCACTTGGCTCACCAAATTTTGTTCTTCTAGTTTGAAGCTTTCGTCTACAGTAGCAGTTTTTATATTTAGGTTTCCCTCTGTTCTCTCCTATATAGATAGATGAATTTGGAACTCTAAATCCAACATGGTTTGTAGTAGCTCTTTGAAACTTCACAAAATAAAGGAATTCTGAGTTTTATCTCTGTGGTTTGTTTCCTCTTCAAGTAGCCGTAGGCACAGACTGTGGAAAACCACTTTCATTGAGAGGGGTTGCCACGCTTCTAAGAAATAACGAGTTTCCGAAATACCAGCAAATATTTTTTCACCCAATCTCCATGATACTTGGTGGTAATGATCAGTACACAAATCCCACTTGGCTCACCAAATTTTGTTCTTCTACTTTGAAGCGTTCGTCTACAGTAGCAGTTTTTATATTTAGGTTTCCCTCTGTTCTCTCCTTTATAGATAGATGAAATTGGAACTCTAAATCCAACATGGTTTGTAGTAGCTCTTTGAAATTTGACAAAATAAAGGAGTTCTCAGTTTTGTCTCAATGGTTTGTTTCCTCCTCAAGTAGCCCTAGGCGCAGACTGTGGAAAAGCACTTTCATTGAGAGTGGTTGCCAAGCTTCTATAAAATTACAAGTTTCAGAAATACCAGCAAATATTTTTTCACCCAATCTTGATGATACTTAGTGGTAATGGTCAGTACACAAATCCCACTTGGCTCACCAAATTTTTTTCTTCTAGTTTGAAGCTTTCGTCTACAGTAGCAGTTTTTATATTTAGGTTTCCCTCTGTTCTCTCCTATATAGATAGATAAATTTGGAACTCTAAATCCAACATGGTTTGTAGTAGCTCTTCGAAACTTGACAAAATAAAGGAGTTCTCAGTTTTGTCTCTATGGTTTGTTTCCTCTTCAATAAGCCGTAGGCACAGACTGTGGAAAAGCACTTTCATTGAGAGGGGTTGCCAAGCCTTTAAGAAATAACGAGTTTCCGAAATACCAGCAAATATTTTTTCACCCAATCTTGATGATACTTGTTGCTAATGATCAGTACACAAATCCCATTTGGCTCACCAAATTTTGTTCTTCTAGATTGAAGCATTCGTCTACAGTAGCAGTTTTTATATTTAGGTTTCTCTCTTCTCTCCTATATAGATAGATGAATTTGGAACACTAAATCCAACATGGTTTGTAGTAGCTCTTTGAAACTTCACAAAATAAAGGAGTTCTCAGTTTTGTCTGTATGGTTTGTTTCCTCTTCTTGTAGCCCTAGGCACAGACTGTGGAAAAGCACTTTCATTGAGAGGGGTTGCCAAGGTTCTAAGAAATAATGAGTTTCCGAAATACCAGCAAATATTTTTTCACCCAATCTTGATGATACTTGGTGGTAATGATCAGTACAGAAATCCCACTTTGCTCACCAAATTTTGTTCTTCTAGGTTGAAGCATTCGTCTACAGTAGCAGTTTTTATATTTAGGTTTCCCTCTGTTCTCTCCTATTTAGATAGATGAATTTGGAACTCTAAATCCAACATGGTTTTAAGTAGCTCTTTACACTTGACAAAATAAAGGAGTTCTCAGTTTTGTCTCTAGGGTTTGTTTCGTCTTAGAGTAGCCCTAGGCACAGACTGTGGAAGCACTTTCATTGAGATGGGTTGTCAAGCTTCTAAGAAATAACGGGTTTCCAAAATACCAGCAAATATTTTTTCACCCAGTCTTGATGATACTTTTTGGTAACGATCAGTACACAAATCCCACATGGCTCACCAAATTTTGTTCTTCTAGGTTGAAGCGTTCGTCTACAGTAGCAGTTTTTATATTTAGGTTTCCCTCTGTTCTCTCCTGTATAGATAGATGAATTTGGAACTCTAAATCCAACATGGTTTGTACTAGCTCTTTGAAACTTGAAAAATAAAAGCGTTCTCAGTTTTGTCTCTATGGACTGTTTCCTCTTCTCTTAGCCCTAGGCACAGACTGTGGAAAAGCACTTTCATTGGGAGGGGTTGCCAAGCTTCTAAGAAATAACGAGTTTCCGAAATACCAGCAAATATTTTTTCTCCCAATATTGATGATACTTGTTGCTAATGATCAGTACACAAATCCCACTTGGCTCACCAAATTTTGTTCTTCTAGTTTGAAACTTTCGTCTACAGTAGCGGTTTTTATATTTAGGTTTCCCTCTGTTCTCTCCTATATAGATAGATGAATTTGGAACTCTAAATCCAACATGGTTTGTAGTAGCTCTTTGAAACGTGACAAAATAAAGTAGTTCTCAGTTTTGTCTCTATGGTTTGTTTCCTCTTCAAGTAGCCCGAGCACAGACTGTGGAAAACCACTTTCATTGAGAGGGGTTGCCAAGCTTCTAAGAAATAACGGGTTTCCGAAATACCAGCAAATATTTTTTCACCCAATCTTGATGATACTTGGTGGTATTGATCAGTACACAAATCCCACTTGGCTCACCAAATTTTGTTCTTCTAGGTTGAAGCGTTCGTCTACACTAGCAGTTTTTATATTTAGGTTTCCCTCTGTTCTCTCCTATATAGATAGATGAATTTGGAACTCAAAATCCAACATGGTTTGTAGTAGCTCTTTGAAACTTGACAAAATAAAGGAGTTCTCAGTTTTGACTCTATGGTTTGTTTCCTCTTCAAGTAGCCGTAGTCACAGACTGAGGAAAAGCACTTTCATAGAGAGTGGTCGCCAAGCTTCTAAGAAATTACAAGTTTCCGAAATACCAGCATATATTTTTTCACCCAATCTTGATGATACTTGGTGGTAATGATCAGTACACAAATCCCACTTGGCTCACCAAATTTTGTTCTTCTAGTTTGAAGCTTTCGTCTACAGTAGCAGTTTTTATATTTAGGTTTCCCTCTGTTCTCTCCTATATAGATAGATGAATTTGGAACTCTAAATCCAACATGGTTTGTAGTAGCTCTTTGAAACTTCACAAAATAAAGGAATTCTGGTTTTATCTCTGTGGTTTGTTTCCTCTTCAAGTAGCCCTAGGCACAGACTGTGGAAAACCACTTTCATTGAGAGGGGTTGCCACGCTTCTAAGAAATAACGAGTTTCCGAAATACCAGCAAATATTTTTTCACCCAATGTTGATGATACTGGTTGCTAATTATCAGTACACAAATCCCACTTGGCTCACCAAATTTTGTTCTTCTACGTTGAAGCGTTCGTCTACAGTAGCAGTTTTTATATTTAGGTTTCCCTCTGTTCTCTCCTTTATAGATAGATGAAATTGGAACCCTAATCCAACATGGTTTGTAGTAGCTATTTGAAACTTGACAAAATGAAGGAGTTCTCAGTTTTGTCTCAATGGTTTGTTTCCTCCTCAAGTAGCCCTAGGCGCAGACTGTGGAAAAGCACTTTCATTGAGAGTGGTTGCCAAGCTTCTAAGAAATTACAAGTTTCCGAAATACCAGCAAATATTTTTTCACCCAATCTTGATGATACTTGGTGGTAATGATGAGTACACAAATCCCACTTGGCTCACCAAATTTTGTTCTTCTAGGTTGAAGCGTTCGTCTACAATAGCAGTTTTTATATTTAGGTTTCACTCTGATCTCTTATATATAGATAGATGAATTTGGAACTCTAAATCCAACATGGTTTGTAATAGCTCTTTGATACTTGACAAAATAAAGGAGTTCTCAGTTTTGTCTCTATGGTTTGTTTCCTCTTCAAATAGCCCTAGTCACAGACTGAGGAAAAGCACTTTCATTGAGAGGGGTTGCCAAGCGTCTAAGAAATTACGATTTCCGAAATATCAGCAAATATTTTTTCACCCAATCTTGATGATACTTGTTGCTAATGATCAGTACACAAATCCCACTTGACTCACCAAATTTTGTTCTTCTAGGTTGAAGCGTTTGTCTACAGTAGCAGTTTTTATATTTAGGTTTCTCTCTGTTCTCTCCTATATAGATAGATGAATTTGGAACTCTAAATCCAACATGGATTGTAGTAGCTCTTTGAAACTTGACAAAATAAAGGAGTTCTCTGTTTTGTCTCTATGGTTTGTTTCCTCTTCAAGTAGCCCTAAGCACAGACTGTGGAAAAGCACTTTCATTGAGAGGGGTTGCCAAGCTTCTAAGAAATAACGAGTTTCCGAAATACCAGCAAATATTTTTTCACCCAATCTTGATGATACTTGGTGGTAATGATCAGTACACAGATCCCACTTGGCTCACCAATTTTTTCTTCTAGGTTGAAGCGTTCGTCTACAGTAGTCGTTTTTATATTTAGGTTTCCCTCTGTTCCCTCCTATATAGATATATGAATTTGGAACTCTAAATCCAACATGGTTTGTAGTAGCTCCTTGAAACTTGACAAAATAAAGGAGTTCTCAGTTTTGCCTCAATGGTTTGTTTCCTCCTCAAGTAGCCCTAGGCACAGACTGTGGAAAGCACTTTCATTGAGAGTTGTCGCAAAGCTTCTAAGAAATTACAAGTTTCCGAAATACCAGCATATATTTTTTCACCCAATCTTGATGATACTTGGTGGTAATGATCAGTACACAAATCCCACTTGGCTCACCAAATTTTGTTCTTCTAGTTTGAAGCTTTCGTTTACAGTAGCAGTTTTTATATTTAGGTTTCCCTCTGTTCTCTCCTATATAGATAGATGAATTTGGAATTCTAAATCCAACATGGTTTGTAGTAGCTCTTTGAAACTTCACAAAATAAAGGAGGTCTCAGTTTTGTCTGTATGGTTTGTTTCCTCTTCTTGTAGCCCTAGGCACAGACTGTGGAATAGCACTTTCATTGAGAGGGGTTGCCAAGCTTCTAAGAAATAACGAGTTTCCGAAATACCAGCAAATATTTTTTCACCCAATCTTGATGATACTTGGTGGTAATGATAAGTACAGAAATCCCACTTTGCTCACCAAATTTTGTTCTTCTAGGTTGAAGCATTCGTCTACAGTAGCAGTTTTTATATTTAGGTTTCCCTCTGTTCTCTCCTATTTAGATAGATGAATTTGGAACTCTAAATCCAACATGGTTTGTATTAGCTCTTTACACTTGACAAAATAAAGGAGTTCTCAGTTTTGTCTCTATGGTTTGTTTCGTCTTCAAGTAGCCCTAGGCACAGACTGTGGAAGCACTTTCATTGAGATGGGTTGTCAAGCTTCTAAGAAATCACGGGTTTCCAAAATACCAGCAAATATTTTTTCACCCAGTCTTGATGATACTTTGTGGTAACGATCAGTACACAAATCCCACTTGGCTCACCAAATTTTGTTCTTCTAGGTTGAAGCGTTCGTCTACAGTAGCAGTTTTTATATTTAGGTTTCCCTCTGTTCTCTCCTGTATAGATAGATGAATTTGGAACTCTAAATCCAACATGGTTTGTACTAGCTCTTTGAAACTTGAAAAATAAAAGCGTTCTCAGTTTTGTCTCTATGGATTGTTTCCTCTTCTCTTAGCCCTAGGCACAGACTGTGGAAAAGCACTTTCATTGAGAGGGGTTGCCAAGCTTCTAAGAAATAACGAGTTTGCGAAATACCAGCAAATATTTTTTCACCCAATATTGATGATACTTGTTGCTAATGATCAGTACACAAATCCCACTTGGCTCACCAAATTTTGTTCTTCTAGTTTGAAGCTTTCGTCTACAGTAGCGGTTTTTATATTTAGGTTTCTCTCTGTTCTCTCCTATATAGATAGATGAATTTGGAACTCTAAATCCAACATGGTTTGTAGTAGCTCTTTGAAACTTGACAAAATAAAGGAGTTCTCAGTTTTGTCTATATGGTTTGTTTCCTCTTCAAGTAGCCCGAGGCACAGACTGTGGAAAAGCACTTTCATTGAGAGGGGTTGCCAAGCTTCTAAGAAATAACGGGTTTCCGAAATACCAGCAAATATTTTTTCACCCAATCTTGATGATACGTGGTGGTATTGATCAGTACACAAATCCCACTTGACTCACCAAATTTTGCTCTTCTAGGTTGAAGCGTTCGTCTACAGTAGCAGTTTTTATATCTAGGTTACCCTCTGTTCTCTCCTATATAGATATATGAATTTGGAACTCTAAATCCAACATGGTTTGTAGTAGCTCTTTGAAACTTGACAAAATAAAGGAGTTGTCAGTTTTTTCTCTATGGTTTGTTTCCTCTTCAAGTAGCCCTAGCACAGACTGTAGAAAAGCACTTTAATTGAGAGGGGTTGCCAAGCTTCTAAGAAATTACGAGTTTCCGAAATACCAGCAAATATTTTTTCACCCAATCTTGATGATACTTGTTGCTAATGATCAGTACACAAATCCCACTTGACTCACCAAATTTTGCTCTTCTAGGTTGAAGCGTTCGTCTACAGTAGCAGTTTTTATATCTAGGTTACCCTCTGTTCTCTCCTATATAGATATATGAATTTGGAACTCTAAATCCAACATGGTTTTTAGTAGCTCTTTGAAACTTGACAAAATAAAGGAGTTCTCAGTTTTTTCTCTATGGTTTGTTTCCTCATCAAGTACCCCTAGGCACAGACTGTGGAAAAGCACTTTCATTGAGAGGGGTATCCAAGCTTCTAAGAAATTACAAGTTTCCGAAATACCAGCAAATATTTTTTCACCCAATCTTGATGATACTTGGTGGTAATGATCAGTACACAAATCCCACTTGGCTCACCAAATTTTGTTCTTCTACGTTGAAGCGTTCGTCTACAGTAGCAGTTTTTATATTTAGGTTTCCCTCTGTTCTCTCCTATTTAGATAGATGAATTTGGAACTCTAAATCCAACATGGTTTTTAGTAGCTCTTTGAAACGTGACAAAATAAAGGAGTTCTCAGTTTTTTCTCTATGGTTTGTTTCCTCCTCAAGTAGCCCTAGGCACAGACTGTGGAAAAGCACTTTCATAGAGAGTGGTCGCCAAGCTTCTAAGAAATTACAAGTTTCCGAAATACCAGCATATATTTTTTCACCCAATCTTGATGATACTTGGTGGTAATGATCAGTACACAAATCCCACTTGGCTCACCAAATTTTGTTCTTCTAGTTTGAAGCTTTCGTCTACAGTAGCAGTTTTTATATTTAGGTTTCCCTCTGTTCTCTCCTATATAGATAGATGAATTTGGAACTCTAAATCCAACATGGTTTGTAGTAGCTCTTTGAAACTTCACAAAAAAAGGAATTCTGAGTTTTATCTCTGTGGTTTGTTTCCTCTTCAAGTAGCCCTTAGGCACAGACTGTGGAAAACCACTTTCATTGAGAGGGGTTGCCACGCTTCTAAGAAATAACGAGTTTCCGAAATACCAGCAAATATTTTTTCACCCAAACTCGATGATACTTGGTGGTAATGATCAGTACACAAATCCCACTTGGCTCAACAAATTTTGTTCTTCTACGTTGAAGCGTTCGTCTACAGTAGCAGTTTTTATATTTAGGTTTCCCTCTGTTCTCTCCTATTTAGATAGATGAATTTGGAACTCTAAATCCAACATGGTTTGTAGTAGCTCTTTGAAACTTGACAAAATAAAGGAGTTCTCAGTTTTGTCTCAATGGTTTGTTTCCTCCTCAAGTAGCCCTAGGCGCAGACTGTGGAAAAGCACTTTCATTGAGAGTGGTTGCCAAGCTTCTAAGAAATTACAAGTTTCCGAAATACCAGCAAATATTTTTTCACCCAATCTTGATGATACTTGGTGGTAATGATGAGTACACAAATCCCACTTGGCTCACCAAATTTTGTTCTTCTAGGTTGAAGCGTTCGTCTACAATAGCAGTTTTTATATTTAGGTTTCACTCTGATCTCTAAAATATAGATAGATGAATTTGGAACTCTAAATCCAACATGGTTTGTAATAGCTCTTTGATACTTGACAAAATAAAGGAGTTCTCAGTTTTGTCTCTATGGTTTGTTTCCTCTTCAAATAGCCCTAGTCACAGACTGAGGAAAAGCACTTACATTGAGAGGGGTTGCCAAGCGCCTAAGAAATAACGTGTTTTCAAAATACCAGCAAATATTTTTTCACCCAATCTTGATGATACTTGGTGGTAATGATCAGTACACAAATCCCACTTGGCTCACCAAATTTTGTTCTTCTAGGTTGAAGCGTTCGTCTACAGTAGCAGTTTTTATATTAGGTTTCTCTCTGTTCTCTCCTATATAGATAGATGAAATTGGAACTCTAAATCCAACATGGATTGTAGTAGCTCTTTGAAACTTGACAAAATAAAGGAGTTCTCAGTTTTGTCTCTATGGTTTGTTTCCTCTTCAAGTAGCCCTGGGAACAGACTGTGGAAAAGCACTTTCATTGAGAGGGGTTTCCAAGCTTCTAAGAAATAACGAGTTTCCGAAATACCAGCAAATATTTTTTCACCCAATCTTGATGATACTTGGTGGTAATGATCAGTACACAGATCCCACTTGGCTCACCAATTTTGTTCTTCTAGGTTGAAGCGTTCGTCTACAGTAGTCGTTTTTATAATTAGGTTTTCCTCTGTTCTCTCCTATATAGATATATGAATTTGGAACTCTAAATCCAACATGGTTTGTAATAGCTCTTTGAAACTTGACAAAATAAAGGAGTTCTCATTTTTGCCTCAATGGTTTGTTTCCTCCTCAAGTAGCCCTAGGCACAGACTGTGGAAAAGCACTTTCATTGAGAGTGGTCGCCAAGCTTCTAAGGAATTACAAGTTTCCGAAATACCAGCATATATTTTTTCACCCAATCTTGATGATACTTGGTGGTAATGATCAGTACACAAATCCCACTTGGCTCACAAAATTTTGTTCTTCTAGTTTGAAGCATTCGTCTACAGTAGCAGTTTTTATATTTAGGTTTCCCTCTGTTCTCTCCTATTTAGATAGATGAATTTGGAACTCTAAATCCAACATGGTTTTAAGTAGCTCTTTACACTTGACAAAATAAAGGAGTTCTCAGTTTTGTCTCTAGGGTTTGTTTCGTCTTCAAGTAGCCCTAGGCACAGACTGTGGAAGCACTTTCATTGAGATGGGTTGTCAAGCTTCTAAGAAATAACGGGTTTCCAAAATACCAGCAAATATTTTTTCACCCAATCTTGATGATACTTTGTGGTAACGATCAGTACATAAATCCCACTTGGCTCACCAAATTTTGTTCTTCTAGGTTGAAGCGTTCGTCTACAGTAGCAGTTTTTATATTTAGGTTTCCCTCTGTTCTCTCCTGTATAGATAGATGAATTTGGAACTCTAAATCCAACATGGTTTGTACTAGCTCTTTGAAACTTGAAAAATAAAAGCGTTCTCAGTTTTGTCTCTATGGACTGTTTCCTCTTCTCTTAGCCCTAGGCACAGACTGTGGAAAAGCACTTTCATTGGGAGGGGTTGCCAAGCTTCTAAGAAATAACGAGTTTCCGAAATACCAGCAAATATTTTTTCACCAAATATTGATGATACTTGTTGCTAATGATCAGTACACAAATCCTACTTGGCTCACCAAATTTTGTTCTTCTAGTTTGAAGCTTTCGTCTACAGTAGCGGTTTTTATATTTAGGTTTCCCTCTGTTCTCTCCTATATAGATAGATGAATTTGGAACTCTAAATCCAACATGGTTTGTAGTAGCTCTTTGAAACTTGACAAAATAAAGGAGTTCTCAGTTTTGTCTCTATGGTTTGTTTCCTCTTCAAGTAGCCCGAGGCACAGACTGTGGAAAAGCACTTTCATTGAGAGGGGTTGCCAAGCTTCTAAGAAATAACGGGTTTCCGAAATACCAGCAAATATTTTTTCACACAATCTTGATGATAGTTGGTGGTATTGATCAGTACACAGATCCCACTTGGCTCACCAAATTTTGTTCTTCTAGGTTGAAGCGTTCGTCTACAGTAGCAGTTTTTATATTTAGGTTTCCCTCTGTTCTCTCCTATATAGATAGATGAATTTGGAACTCTAAATCCAACATGGATTGTAGTAGCTCTTTGAAACTTGACAAAATAAAGGAGTTCTCAGTTTTGTCTCAATGGTTTGTTTCCTCTTCAAGTAGCCCTAGCACAGACTGTAGAAAAGTACTTTAATTGAGAGGGGTTGCCAAGCTTCTAAGAAATTACGAGTTTCCGAAATACCAGCAAATATTTTTTCACCCAATCTTGATGATACATGGTGGTAATGATCAGTACACAAATCCCACTTGGCTCACCAAATTTTGTTCTTCTAGGTTGAAGCCTTCGTCTACAGTAGCAGTTTTTATATTTAGGTTTCCCTCTGTTCTCTCCTATATAGATAGATGAATTTGGAACTCTAAATCCAACATGGTTTGTAGTAGCTCTTTGAAACTTCACAAAATAAAGGAATTCTGTGTTTTATCTCTGTGGTTTGTTTCCTCTTCAAGTAGCCCTAGGCACAGACTGTGGAAAACCACTTTCATTGAGAGGGGTTGCCACGCTTCTAAGAAATAACGAGTTTCCGAAATACCAGCAAATATTTTTTCACCCAATCTCGATGATACTTTGTGGTAATGATCAGTACACAAATCCCACTTGGCTCACCAAATTTTCTTCTTCTACGTTGAAGCGTTCGTCTACAGTAGCAGTTTTTATATTTAGGTTTCCTCTGTTCTCTCCTTTATAGATAGATGAAATTGGAACTCTAAATCCAACATGGATTGTAGTAGCTCTTTGAAACTTGACAAAATAAAGGAGTTCTCAGTTTTGTCTCAATGGTTTGTTTCCTCCTCAAGTAGCCCTAGGCGCAGACTGTGGAAAAGCACTTTCATTGAGAGTGGTTGCCAAGCTTCTAAGAAATTACAAGTTTCCGAAATACCAGCAAATATTTTTTCACCCAATCTTGATGATACTTGGTGGTAATGGTCAGTACACAAATCCCACTTGGCTCACCAATTTTTTTTCTTCTAGTTTGAAGCTTTCGTCGACAGTCGCAGTTTTTATATTTAGGTTTCCCTCTGTTCTCTCCTATATAGATAGATGAATTTGGAACTCTAAATCCAACATGGTTTGTAGTAGCTCTTCGAAACTTGACAAAATAAAGGAGTTGTCAGTTTTGTTTCTATGGTTTGTTTCCTCTTCTATAAGCCCTAGGCACAGACTGTGGAAAAGCACTTTCATTGAGAGGGGTTGCCAAGCCTTTAAGAAATAACGAGTTTCCGAAATACCAGCAAATATTTTTTTACCCAATCTTGATGATACTTGTTGCTAATGATCAGTACACAAATTTCATTTGGCTCACCAAATTTTGTTCTTCTAGATTGAAGCATTCGTCTACAGTAGCAGTTTTTATATTTAGGTTTCTCTCTGTTCTCTCCTATATAGATAGATGAATTTGGGACTCTAAATCCAACATGGTTTGTAGTAGCTCTTTGAAACTTCACAAAATAAAGGAGTTCTCAGTTTTGTCTGTTTGTTTTGTTTCCTCTTCTTGTAGCCCTAGGCACAGACTGTGGAAAAGCACTTTCATTGAGAGGGGTTGCCAAGCTTCTAAGAAATAACGAGTTTCCGAAATACCAGCAAATATTTTTTCACCCAATCTTGATGATACTTGGTGGTAATGATCAGTACAGAAATCTCACTTTGCTCACCAAATTTTGTTCTTCTAGGTTGAAGCATTCGTCTACAGTAGCAGTTTTTATATTTAGGTTTCCCTCTGTTCTCTCCTATTTAGATAGATGAATTTGGAACTCTAAATCCAACATGGTTTTAAGTAGCTCTTTACACTTGACAAAATAAAGGAGTTCTCAGTTTTGTCTCTAGGGTTTGTTTCGTCTTCAAGTAGCCCTAGGCACAGACTGTGGAAGCACTTTAATTGAGATGGGTTGTCAAGCTTCTAAGAAATAACGGGTTTCCAAAATACCAGCAAATATTTTTTCACCCAGTCTTGATGATACTTTGTGGTAACGATCAGTACATAAATCCCACTTGGCTCACCAAATTTTGTTCTTCTATGTTGAAGCGTTCGTCTACAGTAGCAGTTTTTATATTTAGGTTTCCCTCTGTTCTCTCCTGTATAGATAGATGAATTTGGAACTCTAAATCCAACATGGTTTGTACTAGCTCTTTGAAACTTGAAAAATAAAAGCATTCTCAGTTTTGTCTCTATGGACTGTTTCCTCTTCTCTTAGCCCTAGGCACAGACTGTGGAAAAGCAATTTCATTGGGAGGGGTTGCCAAGCTTCTAAGAAATAACGAGTTTCCGAAATACCAGCAAATATTTTTTCACCAAATATTGATGATACTTGTTGCTAATGATCAGTACACAAATCCCACTTGGCTCACCAAATTTTGTTCTTCTAGTTTGAAGCTTTCGTCTACAGTAGCGGTTTTTATATTTAGGTTTCCCTCTGTTCTCTCCTATATAGATAGATGAATTTGGAACTCTAAATCCAACATGGTTTGTAGTAGCTCTTTGAAACTTGACAAAATAAAGGAGTTCTCAGTTTTGTCTCTATGGTTTGTTTCCTCTTCAAGTAGCCCGAGGCACAGACTGTGGAAAAGCACTTTCATTGAGAGGGGTTGCCAAGCTTCTAAGAAATAACGGGTTTCCGAAATACCAGCAAATATTTTTTCACACAATCTTGATAATAGTTGGTGGTATTGATCAGTACACAGATCCCACTTGGCTCACCAAATTTTGTTCTTCTAGGTTGAAGCGTTCGTCTACAGTAGCAGTTTTTATATTTAGGTTTCCCTCTGTTCTCTCCTATATAGATAGATGAATTTGGAACTCTAAATCCAACATGGTTTGTAGTAGCTCTTTGAAACTTGACAAAAAAAAGGAGTTCTCAGTTTTGTCTCTATGGTTTGTTTCCTCTTCAAGTAGCCATAGTCACAGACTGAGGAAAAGCAATTTCATTGAGAGGGGTTGCCAAGCTTCTAAGAAATTACGAGTTTCCGAAATACCAGCAAATATTTTTTCACCCAATCTTGATGATACTTGTTGCTAATGATCAGTACACAAATCCCACTTGACTCACCAAATTTTGCTCTTCTAGGTTGAAGCGTTCGTCTACAGTAGAAGTTTTTATATCTAGGTTACCCTCTGTTCTCTCCTATATAGATAGATGAATTTGGAACTCTAAATCCCACATGGTTTGTAGTAGCTCTTTGAAACTAGACAAAATAAAGGAGTTGTCAGTTTTGTCTCAATGGTTTGTTTCCTCTTCAAGTAGCCCTAGCACAGACTGTAGAAAAGTACTTTAATTGAGAGGGGTTGCCAAGCTTCTAAGAAATTACGAGTTTCCGAAATACCAGCAAATATTTTTTCACCCAATCTTGATGATACTTGGTGGTAATGATCAGTACACAAATCCCACTTGGCTCACCAAATTTTGTTCTTCTAGGTTGAAGCCTTCGTCTACTGTAGCAGTTTTTATATTTAGGTTTCCCTCTGTTCTCTCCTATATAGATAGATGAATTTGGAACTCTAAATCCAACATGGATTGTAGTAGCTCTTTGAAACTTGACAAAATAAAGGAGTTCTCAGTTTTGTCTCAATGGTTTGTTTCCTCCTCAAGTAGCCCTAGGCGCAGACTGTGGAAAAGCACTTTCATTGAGAGTGGTTGCCAAGCTTCTAAGAAATTACAAGTTTCCGAAATACCAGCAAATATTTTTTCACCCAATCTTGATGATACTTGGTGGTAATGGTCAGTACACAAATCCCACTTGGCTCACCAATTTTTTTTCTTCTAGTTTGAAGCTTTCGTCGTCAGTCGCAGTTTTTATATTTAGGTTTCCCTCTGTTCTCTCCTATATAGATAGATGAATTTGGAACTCTAAATCCAACATGGTTTGTAGTAGCTCTTCGAAACTTGACAAAATAAAAGAGTTCTCAGTTTTGTTTCTATGGTTTGTTTCCTCTTCAATAAGCCCTAGGCACAGACTGTGGAAAAGCACTTTCATTGAGAGGGGTTGCCAAGCCTTTAAGAAATAACGAGTTTCCGAAATACCAGCAAATATTTTTTTACCCAATCTTGATGATACTTGTTGCTAATGATCAGTACACAAATTTCATTTGGCTCACCAAATTTTGTTCTTCTAGATTGAAGCATTCGTCTACAGTAGCAGTTTTTATATTTAGGTTTCTCTCTGTTCTCTCCTATATAGATAGATGAATTTGGGACTCTAAATCCAACATGGTTTGTAGTAGCTCTTTGAAACTTCACAAAATAAAGGAGTTCTCAGTTTTGTCTGTATGGTTTGTTTCCTCTTCTTGTAGCCCTAGGCACAGACTGTGGAAAAGCACTTTCATTGAGAGGGGTTGCCAAGCTTCTAAGAAATAACGAGTTTCCGAAATACCAGCAAATATTTTTTCACCCAATCTTGATGATACTTGGTGGTAATGATCAGTACAGAAATCTCACTTTGCTCACCAAATTTTGTTCTTCTAGGTTGAAGCATTCGTCTACAGTAGCAGTTTTTATATTTAGGTTTCCCTCTGTTCTCTCCTATTTAGATAGATGAATTTGGAACTCTAAATCCAACATGGTTTTAAGTAGCTCTTTACACTTGACAAAATAAAGGAGTTCTCAGTTTTGTCTCTAGGGTTTGTTTCGTCTTCAAGTAGCCCTAGGCACAGACTGTGGAAGCACTTTCATTGAGATGGGTTGTCAAGCTTCTAAGAAATAACGGGTTTCCAAAATACCAGCAAATATTTTTTCACCCAGTCTTGATGATACTTTGTGGTAACGATCAGTACATAAATCCCACTTAGCTCACCAAATTTTGTTCTTCTATGTTGAAGCGTTCGTCTACAGTAGCAGTTTTTATATTTAGGTTTCCCTCTGTTCTCTCCTGTATAGATAGATGAATTTGGAACTCTAAATCCAACATGGTTTGTACTAGCTCTTTGAAACTTGAAAAATAAAAGCATTCTCAGTTTTGTCTCTATGGACTGTTTCCTCTTCTCTTAGCCCTAGGCACAGACTGTGGAAAAGCACTTTCATTGGGAGGGGTTGCCAAGCTTCTAAGAAATAACGAGTTTCCGAAATACCAGCAAATATTTTTTCACCAAATATTGATGATACTTGTTGCTAATGATCAGTACACAAATCCCACTTGGCTCACCAAATTTTGTTCTTCTAGTTTGAAGCTTTCGTCTACAGTAGCGGTTTTTATATTTAGGTTTCCCTCTGTTCTCTCCTATATAGATAGATGAATTTGGAACTCTAAATCCAACATGGTTTGTAGTAGCTCTTTGAAACTTGACAAAATAAAGGAGTTCTCAGTTTTGTCTCTATGGTTTGTTTCCTCTTCAAGTAGCCCTAGCACAGACTGTAGAAAAGCACCTTAATTGAGAGGGGTTGCCAAGCTTCTAAGAAATTACGAATTTCCGAAATACCAGCAAATATTTTTTAACCCAATCCTGATGATACTTGGTGGTAATGATCAGTACACATACCCACTTTGCTCACCAAATTTTGTTCTTCTAGGTTGAAGCATTCGTCTACAGTAGCAGTTTTTATATTTAGGTTTCCCTCTGTTCTCTCCTATTTAGATAGATGAATTTGGAACTCTAAATCCAACATGGTTTTTAGTAGCTCTTTGAAACTTGACAAAATAAAGGAGTTCTCAGTTTTGTCTCTATGGTTTGTTTCCTCTTCAAGTAGCCCTAGGCACAGACTGTGGAAAAGCACTTTCATTGAGAGGGGTATCCAAGCTTCTAAGAAATTACAAGTTTCCGAAATACCAGCAAATATTTTTTCACCCAATCTTGATGATACTTGGTGGTAATGATCAGTACACAAATCCCACTTGGCTCACCAAATTTTGTTCTTCTACGTTGAAGCGTTCGTCTACAGTAGCAGTTTTTATATTTAGGTTTCCCTCTGTTCTCTCCTATATAGATATATGAATTTGGAACTCTAAATCCAACATGGTTTGTAGTAGCTCTTTGAAACTTGACAAAATAAAGGAGTTCTCAGTTTTGTCTCTATGGTTTGTTTCCTCTTCAAGTAGCCCTAGGCACAGACTGAGGAAAAGCACTTTCATTGAGAGGGGTTGCCAAGCTTCTAAGAAATTACGAGTTTCCGAAATACCAGCAAATATTTTTTCACCCAATCTTGATGATACTTGGTGGTAATGATCAGTACACAAATCCCACTTGGCTCACCAAATTTTGTTCTTCTATGTTGAAGCGTTCGTCTACAGTAGCAGTTTTTATATTTAGGTTTCCCTCTGTTCTCTCCTATATAGATAGATGAATTTGGAACTCTAAATCCAACATGGTTTGTAGTAGCTCTTTGAAACTTGACAAAATAAAGGAGTTCTCAGTTTTGTCTCTATGGTTTGTTTCCTCTTCAAGTAGCCGTAGTCACAGACTGAGGAAAAGCAATTTCATTGAGAGGGGTTGCCAAGCTTCTAAGAAATTACGAGTTTCCGAAATACCAGCAAATATTTTTTCACCCAATCTTGATGATACTTGGTGGTAATGATCAGTACACAAATCCCACTTGGCTCACCAAATTTTGTTCTTCTAGGTTGAAGCGTTCGTCTACAGTAGCAGTTTTTATATTTAGGTTTCCCTCTGTTCTCTCCTATATAGATAGATGAATTTGGAACTCTAAATCCAACATGGTTTGTAGTAGCTCTTTGAAACTTGACAAAATAAAGGAGTTCTCAGTTTTGTCTCTATGGTTTGTTTCCTCTTCAAGTAGCCGTAGTCACAGACTGAGGAAAAGCAATTTCATTGAGAGGGGTTGCCAAGCTTCTAAGAAATTACGAGTTTCCGAAATACCAGCAAATATTTTTTCACCCAATCTTGATGATACTTGGTGGTAATGATCAGTACACAAATCCCACTTGGCTCACCAAATTTTGTTCTTCTAGGTTGAAGCCTTCGTCTACTGTAGCAGTTTTTATATTTAGGTTTCCCTCTGTTCTCTCCTATATAGATAGATGAATTTGGAACTCTAAATCCAACATGGATTGTAGTAGCTCTTTGAAACTTGACAAAATAAAGGAGTTCTCAGTTTTGTCTCAATGGTTTGTTTCCTCCTCAAGTAGCCCTAGGCGCAGACTGTGGAAAAGCACTTTCATTGAGAGTGGTTGCCAAGCTTCTAAGAAATTACAAGTTTCCGAAATACCAGCAAATATTTTTTCACCCAATCTTGATGATACTTGGTGGTAATGGTCAGTACACAAATCCCACTTGGCTCACCAATTTTTTTTCTTCTAGTTTGAAGCTTTCGTCGTCAGTCGCAGTTTTTATATTTAGGTTTCCCTCTGTTCTCTCCTATATAGATAGATGAATTTGGAACTCTAAATCCAACATGGTTTGTAGTAGCTCTTCGAAACTTGACAAAATAAAAGAGTTCTCAGTTTTGTTTCTATGGTTTGTTTCCTCTTCAATAAGCCCTAGGCACAGACTGTGGAAAAGCACTTTCATTGAGAGGGGTTGCCAAGCCTTTAAGAAATAACGAGTTTCCGAAATACCAGCAAATATTTTTTTACCCAATCTTGATGATACTTGTTGCTAATGATCAGTACACAAATTTCATTTGGCTCACCAAATTTTGTTCTTCTAGATTGAAGCATTCGTCTACAGTAGCAGTTTTTATATTTAGGTTTCTCTCTGTTCTCTCCTATATAGATAGATGAATTTGGGACTCTAAATCCAACATGGTTTGTAGTAGCTCTTTGAAACTTCACAAAATAAAGGAGTTCTCAGTTTTGTCTGTATGGTTTGTTTCCTCTTCTTGTAGCCCTAGGCACAGACTGTGGAAAAGCACTTTCATTGAGAGGGGTTGCCAAGCTTCTAAGAAATAACGAGTTTCCGAAATACCAGCAAATATTTTTTCACCCAATCTTGATGATACTTGGTGGTAATGATCAGTACAGAAATCTCACTTTGCTCACCAAATTTTGTTCTTCTAGGTTGAAGCATTCGTCTACAGTAGCAGTTTTTATATTTAGGTTTCCCTCTGTTCTCTCCTATTTAGATAGATGAATTTGGAACTCTAAATCCAACATGGTTTTAAGTAGCTCTTTACACTTGACAAAATAAAGGAGTTCTCAGTTTTGTCTCTAGGGTTTGTTTCGTCTTCAAGTAGCCCTAGGCACAGACTGTGGAAGCACTTTCATTGAGATGGGTTGTCAAGCTTCTAAGAAATAACGGGTTTCCAAAATACCAGCAAATATTTTTTCACCCAGTCTTGATGATACTTTGTGGTAACGATCAGTACATAAATCCCACTTAGCTCACCAAATTTTGTTCTTCTATGTTGAAGCGTTCGTCTACAGTAGCAGTTTTTATATTTAGGTTTCCCTCTGTTCTCTCCTGTATAGATAGATGAATTTGGAACTCTAAATCCAACATGGTTTGTACTAGCTCTTTGAAACTTGAAAAATAAAAGCATTCTCAGTTTTGTCTCTATGGACTGTTTCCTCTTCTCTTAGCCCTAGGCACAGACTGTGGAAAAGCACTTTCATTGGGAGGGGTTGCCAAGCTTCTAAGAAATAACGAGTTTCCGAAATACCAGCAAATATTTTTTCACCAAATATTGATGATACTTGTTGCTAATGATCAGTACACAAATCCCACTTGGCTCACCAAATTTTGTTCTTCTAGTTTGAAGCTTTCGTCTACAGTAGCGGTTTTTATATTTAGGTTTCCCTCTGTTCTCTCCTATATAGATAGATGAATTTGGAACTCTAAATCCAACATGGTTTGTAGTAGCTCTTTGAAACTTGACAAAATAAAGGAGTTCTCAGTTTTGTCTCTATGGTTTGTTTCCTCTTCAAGTAGCCCTAGCACAGACTGTAGAAAAGCACCTTAATTGAGAGGGGTTGCCAAGCTTCTAAGAAATTACGAATTTCCGAAATACCAGCAAATATTTTTTAATCCAATCCTGATGATACTTGGTGGTAATGATCAGTACACATACCCACTTTGCTCACCAAATTTTGTTCTTCTAGGTTGAAGCATTCGTCTACAGTAGCAGTTTTTATATTTAGGTTTCCCTCTGTTCTCTCCTATTTAGATAGATGAATTTGGAACTCTAAATCCAACATGGTTTTTAGTAGCTCTTTGAAACTTGACAAAATAAAGGAGTTCTCAGTTTTGTCTCTATGGTTTGTTTCCTCTTCAAGTAGCCCTAGGCACAGACTGTGGAAAAGCACTTTCATTGAGAGGGGTATCCAAGCTTCTAAGAAATTACAAGTTTCCGAAATACCAGCAAATATTTTTTCACCCAATCTTGATGATACTTGGTGGTAATGATCAGTACACAAATCCCACTTGGCTCACCAAATTTTGTTCTTCTACGTTGAAGCGTTCGTCTACAGTAGCAGTTTTTATATTTAGGTTTCCCTCTGTTCTCTCCTATATAGATATATGAATTTGGAACTCTAAATCCAACATGGTTTGTAGTAGCTCTTTGAAACTTGACAAAATAAAGGAGTTCTCAGTTTTGTCTCTATGGTTTGTTTCCTCTTCAAGTAGCCCTAGGCACAGACTGAGGAAAAGCACTTTCATTGAGAGGGGTTGCCAAGCTTCTAAGAAATTACGAGTTTCCGAAATACCAGCAAATATTTTTTCACCCAATCTTGATGATACTTGGTGGTAATGATCAGTACACAAATCCCACTTGGCTCACCAAATTTTGTTCTTCTATGTTGAAGCGTTCGTCTACAGTAGCAGTTTTTATATTTAGGTTTCCCTCTGTTCTCTCCTATATAGATAGATGAATTTGGAACTCTAAATCCAACATGGTTTGTAGTAGCTCTTTGAAACTTGACAAAATAAAGGAGTTCTCAGTTTTGTCTCTATGGTTTGTTTCCTCTTCAAGTAGCCGTAGTCACAGACTGAGGAAAAGCAATTTCATTGAGAGGGGTTGCCAAGCTTCTAAGAAATTACGAGTTTCCGAAATACCAGCAAATATTTTTTCACCCAATCTTGATGATACTTGGTGGTAATGATCAGTACACAAATCCCACTTGGCTCACCAAATTTTGTTCTTCTAGGTTGAAGCGTTCGTCTACAGTAGCAGTTTTTATATTTAGGTTTCCCTCTGTTCTCTCCTATATAGATAGATGAATTTGGAACTCTAAATCCAACATGGTTTGTAGTAGCTCTTTGAAACTTGACAAAATAAAGGAGTTCTCAGTTTTGTCTCTATGGTTTGTTTCCTCTTCAAGTAGCCGTAGTCACAGACTGAGGAAAAGCAATTTCATTGAGAGGGGTTGCCAAGCTTCTAAGAAATAACGAGTTTCCGAAATACCAGCAAATATTTTTTCACCCAATCTTGATGATACTTGGTGGTAATGATCAGTACACAAATCCCACTTGGCTCACCAAATTTTGTTCTTCTAGGTTGAAGCGTTCGTCTACAGTAGCAGTTTTTATATTTAGGTTTCCCTCTGTTCTCTCCTATATAGATAGATGAATTTGGAACTCTAAATCCAACATGGTTTGTAGTAGCTCTTTGAAACTTGACAAAATAAAGGAGTTCTCAGTTTTGTCTCTATGGTTTGTTTCCTCTTCAAGTAGCCGTAGTCACAGACTGAGGAAAAGCAATTTCATTGAGAGGGGTTGCCAAGCTTCTAAGAAATTACAAGTTTCCGAAATACCAGCAAATATTTTTTCACCCAATCTTGATGATACTTGTTGCTAATGATCAGTACACAAATCCCACTTGACTCACCAAATTTTGCTCTTCTAGGTTGAAGCGTTCGTCTACAGTAGCAGTTTTTATATCTAGGTTACCCTCTGTTCTCTCCTATATAGATATATGAATTTGGAACTCTAAATCGAACATGGTTTGTAGTAGCTCTTTGAAACTTGACAAAATAAAGGAGTTGTCAGTTTTGTCTCTATGGTTTGTTTCCTCTTCAAGTAGCCCTAGCACAGACTGTAGAAAAGTACTTTAATTGAGAGGGGTTGCCAAGCTCTAAGAAATTACGAGTTTCCGAAATACCAGCAAATATTTTTTCACCCAATCTTGATGATACTTGGTGGTAATGATCAGTACACAAATCCCACTTTGCTCACCAAATTTTGTTCTTCTAGGTTGAAGCGTTCGTCTACAGTAGCAGTTTTTATATTTAGGTTTCCCTCTGTTCTCTCCTATATAGATAGATGAATTTGGAACTCTAAATCCAACATGGTTTGTACTAGCTCTTTGAAACTTGAAAAATAAAAGCGTTCTCAGTTTTGTCTCTATGAATTGTTTCCTCTTCTCTTAGCCCTAGGCACAGACTGTGGAAAAGCACTTTCATTGAGAGGGGTTGCCAAGCTTCTAAGAAATAACGAGTTTCCGAAATACCAGCAAATATTTTTTCACCCAATATTGATGATACTTGTTGCTAATGATCAGTACACAAATCCCACTTGGCTCACCAAATTTTGTTCTTCTAGTTTGAAGCTTTCGTCTACAGTAGCGGTTTTTATATTTAGGTTTCCCTCTGTTCTCTTTTATATAGATAGATGAATTTGGAACTCTAAATCCAACATGGTTTGTTGTAGCTCTTTGAAACTTGACAAAATAAAGGAGTTCTCAGTTTTGTCTCTATGGTTTGTTTCCTCTTCAAGTAGCCCTAGGCACAGACTGTGGAAAAGCACTTTCATTGAGAGGGGTTGCCAAGCTTCTAAGAAATAAAGGGTTTCCGAAATACCAGCAAATATTTTTTCACCCAATCTTGATGATACTTGTTGCTAATGATCAGTACACAAATCCCACTTGGCTCACCAAATTTTGTTCTTCTAGTTTGAAGCTTTCGTCTACAGTAGCGGTTTTTATATTTAGGTTTCCCTCTGTTCTCTTTTATATAGATAGATGAATTTGGAACTCTAAATCCAACATGGTTTGTACTAGCTCTTTGAAACTTGAAAAATAAAAGCGTTCTCAATTTTGTCACTATGGATTGTTTCCTCTTCTCTTAGCCCTAGGCACAGACTGTGGAAAAGCACTTTCATTGAGAGGGGTTGCCAAGCTTCTAAGAAATAACGAGTTTCCGAAATACCAGCAAATATTTTTTCACCCAATATTGATGATACTTGTTGCTAATGATCAGTACACAAATCCCACTTGGCTCACCAAATTTTGTTCTTCTAGTTTGAAGCTTTCGTCTACAGTAGCGGTTTTTATATTTAGGTTTCCCTCTGTTCTCTTTTATATAGATAGATGAATTTGGAACTCTAAATCCAACATGGTTTGTTGTAGCTCTTTGAAACTTTACAAAATAAAGGAGTTCTCAGTTTTGTCTCTATGGTTTGATTCCTCTTCAAGTAGCCCTAGGCACAGACTGTGGAAAAGCACTTTCATTGAGAGGGGATGCCAAGCTTCTAAGAAATAACGGGTTTCCGAAATACCAGCAAATATTTTTTCACCCAATCTTGATGATACTTGGTGGTAATGATCAGTACACAAATCCCACTTGGCTCACCAAATTTTGTTCTTCTAGGTTGAAGCGTTCATCTACAGTAGCAGTTTTTATATTTAGGTTTCCCTCTGTTCTCTCCTATATAGATAGATGAATTTGGAACTCTAAATCCAACATGGTTTGTAGTAGCTCTTTGAAACTTGACAAAATAAAGGAGTTCTCAGTTTTGTCTCTATGGTTTGTTTCCTCTTCAAGTAGCCGTAGTCACAGACTGAGGAAAAGCAATTTCATTGAGAGGGGTCGCCAAGCTTCTAAGAAATTACGAGTTTCCGAAATACCAGCAAATATTTTTTCACCCAATCTTGATGATACTTGGTGGTAATGATCAGTACACAAATCCCACTTGGCTCACCAAATTTTGTTCTTCTAGGTTGAAGCGTTCGTCTACAGTAGCAGTTTTTATATTTAGGTTTCCCTCTGTTCTCTCCTATATAGATAGATGAATTTGGAACTCTAAATCCAACATGGTTTGTAGTAGCTCTTTGAAACTTGACAAAATAAAGGAGTTCTCAGTTTTGTCTCTATGGTTTGTTTCCTCTTCAAGTAGCCGTAGTCACAGACTGAGGAAAAGCAATTTCATTGAGAGGGGTTGCCAAGCTTCTAAGAAATTACGAGTTTCCGAAATACCAGCAAATATTTTTTCACCCAATCTTGATGATACTTGTTGCTAATGATCAGTACACAAATCCCACTTGACTCACCAAATTTTGCTCTTCTAGGTTGAAGCGTTCGTCTACAGTAGCAGTTTTTATATCTAGGTTACCCTCTGTTCTCTCCTATATAGATATATGAATTTGGAACTCTAAATCCAACATGGTTTGTAGTAGCTCTTTGAAACTTGACAAAATAAAGGAGTTGTCAGTTTTGTCTCTATGGTTTGTTTCCTCTTCAAGTAGCCCTAGCACAGACTGTAGAAAAGCACTTTAATTGAGAGGGGTTGCCAAGCTTCTAAGAATTTACGAGTTTCCGAAATACCAGCAAATATTTTTTCACCCAATCCTGATGATACTTGGTGGTAAGGATCAGTACACAAATCCCACTTTGCTCACCAAATTTTGTTCTTCTAGGTTGAAGCATTCGTCTACAGTAGCAGTTTTTATATTTAGGTTTCCCTCTGTTCTCTCTTATTTAGATAGATGAATTTGGAACTCTAAATCCAACATGGTTTTTAGTAGCTCTTTGAAACTTTACAAAATAAAGGAGTTCTCAGTTTTTTCTCTATGGTTTGTTTCCTCTTCAAGTAGCCCTAGGCACAGACTTTGGAAAATCACTTTCATTGAGAGGGGTATCCAAGCTTCTAAGAAATTACAAGTTTCCGAAATACCAGCAAATATTTTTTCACCCAATCTTGATGATACTTGGTGGTAATGATCAGTACACAAATCCCACTTTGCTCACCAAATTTTGTTCTTCTAGTTTGAAGCCTTCGTCTACAGTAGCAGTTTTTATATTTAGGTTTCCCTCTGTTCTCTCCTATTTAGATAGATGAATTTGGAACTCTAAATCCAACATGGTTTGTAGTAGCTCTTTGAAACTTGAAAAAATAAAGGAGTTCTCAGTTTTGCCTCAATGGTTTGTTTCCTCCTCAAGTAGCCCTAGGCAAAGACTGTGGAAAAGCACTTTCATTGAGAGTGGTCGCCAAGATTCTAAGAAATTACAAGTTTCCGAATTACCAGCATATATTTTTTCACCCAATCTTGATGATACTTGGTGGTAATGATCAGTACACAAATCCCACTTGGCTCACCAAATTTTGTTCTTCTAGTTTGAAGCTTTCGTCTACAGTAGCAGTTTTTATATTTAGGTTTCCCTCTGTTCTCTCCTATATAGATAGATGAATTTGGAACTCTAAATCCAACATGGTTTGTAGTAGCTCTTTGAAACTTCACAAAATAAAGGAATTCTGAGTTTTATCTCTGTGGTTTGTTTCCTCTTCAAGTAGCCGTAGGCACAGACTGTGGAAAACCACTTTCATTGAGAGGGGTTGCCACGCTTCTAAGAAATAACGAGTTTCCGAAATACCAGCAAATATTTTTTCACCCAATCTCGATGATACTTGGTGGTAATGATCAGTACACAAATCCCACTTGGCTCACCAAATTTTGTTCTTCTACTTTGAAGCGTTCGTCTACAGTAGCAGTTTTTATATTTAGGTTTCCCTCTGTTCTCTCCTTTATAGATAGATGAAATTGGAACTCTAAATCCAACATGGTTTGTAGTAGCTCTTTGAAATTTGACAAAATAAAGGAGTTCTCAGTTTTGTCTCAATGGTTTGTTTCCTCCTCAAGTAGCCCTAGGCGCAGACTGTGGAAAAGCACTTTCATTGAGAGTGGTTGCCAAGCTTCTATAAAATTACAAGTTTCAGAAATACCAGCAAATATTTTTTCACCCAATCTTGATGATACTTAGTGGTAATGGTCAGTACACAAATCCCACTTGGCTCACCAAATTTTTTTCTTCTAGTTTGAAGCTTTCGTCTACAGTAGCAGTTTTTATATTTAGGTTTCCCTCTGTTCTCTCCTATATAGATAGATAAATTTGGAACTCTAAATCCAACATGGTTTGTAGTAGCTCTTCGAAACTTGACAAAATAAAGGAGTTCTCAGTTTTGTCTCTATGGTTTGTTTCCTCTTCAATAAGCCGTAGGCACAGACTGTGGAAAAGCACTTTCATTGAGAGGGGTTGCCAAGCCTTTAAGAAATAACGAGTTTCCGAAATACCAGCAAATATTTTTTCACCCAATCTTGATGATACTTGTTGCTAATGATCAGTACACAAATCCCATTTGGCTCACCAAATTTTGTTCTTCTAGATTGAAGCATTCGTCTACAGTAGCAGTTTTTATATTTAGGTTTCTCTCTTCTCTCCTATATAGATAGATGAATTTGGAACACTAAATCCAACATGGTTTGTAGTAGCTCTTTGAAACTTCACAAAATAAAGGAGTTCTCAGTTTTGTCTGTATGGTTTGTTTCCTCTTCTTGTAGCCCTAGGCACAGACTGTGGAAAAGCACTTTCATTGAGAGGGGTTGCCAAGGTTCTAAGAAATAATGAGTTTCCGAAATACCAGCAAATATTTTTTCACCCAATCTTGATGATACTTGGTGGTAATGATCAGTACAGAAATCCCACTTTGCTCACCAAATTTTGTTCTTCTAGGTTGAAGCATTCGTCTACAGTAGCAGTTTTTATATTTAGGTTTCCCTCTGTTCTCTCCTATTTAGATAGATGAATTTGGAACTCTAAATCCAACATGGTTTTAAGTAGCTCTTTACACTTGACAAAATAAAGGAGTTCTCAGTTTTGTCTCTAGGGTTTGTTTCGTCTTAGAGTAGCCCTAGGCACAGACTGTGGAAGCACTTTCATTGAGATGGGTTGTCAAGCTTCTAAGAAATAACGGGTTTCCAAAATACCAGCAAATATTTTTTCACCCAGTCTTGATGATACTTTTTGGTAACGATCAGTACACAAATCCCACATGGCTCACCAAATTTTGTTCTTCTAGGTTGAAGCGTTCGTCTACAGTAGCAGTTTTTATATTTAGGTTTCCCTCTGTTCTCTCCTGTATAGATAGATGAATTTGGAACTCTAAATCCAACATGGTTTGTACTAGCTCTTTGAAACTTGAAAAATAAAAGCGTTCTCAGTTTTGTCTCTATGGACTGTTTCCTCTTCTCTTAGCCCTAGGCACAGACTGTGGAAAAGCACTTTCATTGGGAGGGGTTGCCAAGCTTCTAAGAAATAACGAGTTTCCGAAATACCAGCAAATATTTTTTCTCCCAATATTGATGATACTTGTTGCTAATGATCAGTACACAAATCCCACTTGGCTCACCAAATTTTGTTCTTCTAGTTTGAAACTTTCGTCTACAGTAGCGGTTTTTATATTTAGGTTTCCCTCTGTTCTCTCCTATATAGATAGATGAATTTGGAACTCTAAATCCAACATGGTTTGTAGTAGCTCTTTGAAACGTGACAAAATAAAGTAGTTCTCAGTTTTGTCTCTATGGTTTGTTTCCTCTTCAAGTAGCCCGAGCACAGACTGTGGAAAACCACTTTCATTGAGAGGGGTTGCCAAGCTTCTAAGAAATAACGGGTTTCCGAAATACCAGCAAATATTTTTTCACCCAATCTTGATGATACTTGGTGGTATTGATCAGTACACAAATCCCACTTGGCTCACCAAATTTTGTTCTTCTAGGTTGAAGCGTTCGTCTACACTAGCAGTTTTTATATTTAGGTTTCCCTCTGTTCTCTCCTATATAGATAGATGAATTTGGAACTCAAAATCCAACATGGTTTGTAGTAGCTCTTTGAAACTTGACAAAATAAAGGAGTTCTCAGTTTTGACTCTATGGTTTGTTTCCTCTTCAAGTAGCCGTAGTCACAGACTGAGGAAAAGCAATTTCATTGAGAGTGGTTGCCAAGCTTCTAAGAAATTACGAGTTTCCGAAATACCAGCAAATATTTTTTCACCCAATCTTGATGATACTTGTTGCTAATGATCAGTACACAAATCCCACTTGACTCACCAAATTTTGCTCTTCTAGGTTGAAGCGTTCGTCTACAGTAGCAGTTTTTATATCTAGGTTACCCTCTGTTCTCTCCTATATAGATATATGAATTTGGAACTCTAAATCCAACATGGTTTGTAGTAGCTCTTTGAAACTTGACAAAATAAAGGAGTTGTCAGTTTTGTCTCTATGGTTTGTTTCCTCTTCAAGTAGCCCTAGCACAGACTGTAGAAAAGCACTTTAATTGAGAGGGGTTGCCAAGCTTCTAAGAAATTACGAGTTTCCGAAATACCAGCAAATATTTTTTCACCCAATCTTGATGATACTTGGTGGTAATGATCAGTACACAAATCCCACTTTGCTCACCAAATTTTGTTCTTCTAGGTTGAAGCATTCGTCTACAGTAGCAGTTTTTATATTTAGGTTTCCCTCTGTTCTCTCCTATTTAGATAGATGAATTTGGAACTCTAAATCCAACATGGTTTTTAGTAGCTCTTTGAAACTTGACAAAATAAAGGAGTTCTCAGTTTTTTCTCTATGGTTTGTTTCCTCATCAAGTACCCCTAGGCACAGACTGTGGAAAAGCACTTTCATTGAGAGGGGTATCCAAGCTTCTAAGAAATTACAAGTTTCCGAAATACCAGCAAATATTTTTTCACCCAATCTTGATGATACTTGGTGGTACTGATCAGTACACAAATCCCACTTGGCTCACCAAATTTTGTTCTTCTACGTTGAAGCGTTCGTCTACAGTAGCAGTTTTTATATTTAGGTTTCCCTCTGTTCTCTCCTATATAGATATATGAATTTGGAACTCTAAATCCAACATGGTTTGTAGTAGCTCTTTGAAACTTGACAAAATAAAGGAGTTCTCAGTTTTGCCTCAATGGTTTGTTTCCTCCTCAAGTAGCCCTAGGCACAGACTGTGGAAAAGCACTTTCATAGAGAGTGGTCGCCAAGCTTCTAAGAAATTACAAGTTTCCGAAATACCAGCATATATTTTTTCACCCAATCTTGATGATACTTGGTGGTAATGATCAGTACACAAATCCCACTTGGCTCACCAAATTTTGTTCTTCTAGTTTGAAGCTTTCGTCTACAGTAGCAGTTTTTATATTTAGGTTTCCCTCTGTTCTCTCCTATATAGATAGATGAATTTGGAACTCTAAATCCAACATGGTTTGTAGTAGCTCTTTGAAACTTCACAAAATAAAGGAATTCTGGTTTTATCTCTGTGGTTTGTTTCCTCTTCAAGTAGCCCTAGGCACAGACTGTGGAAAACCACTTTCATTGAGATTGGTTGCCACGCTTCTAAGAAATAACGAGTTTCCGAAATACCAGCAAATATTTTTTCACCCAATGTTGATGATACTGGTTGCTAATTATCAGTACACAAATCCCACTTGGCTCACCAAATTTTGTTCTTCTACGTTGAAGCGTTCGTCTACAGTAGCAGTTTTTATATTTAGGTTTCCCTCTGTTCTCTCCTTTATAGATAGATGAAATTGGAACCCTAATCCAACATGGTTTGTAGTAGCTATTTGAAACTTGACAAAATGAAGGAGTTCTCAGTTTTGTCTCAATGGTTTGTTTCCTCCTCAAGTAGCCCTAGGCGCAGACTGTGGAAAAGCACTTTCATTGAGAGTGGTTGCCAAGCTTCTAAGAAATTACAAGTTTCCGAAATACCAGCAAATATTTTTTCACCCAATCTTGATGATACTTGGTGGTAATGATGAGTACACAAATCCCACTTGGCTCACCAAATTTTGTTCTTCTAGGTTGAAGCGTTCGTCTACAATAGCAGTTTTTATATTTAGGTTTCACTCTGATCTCTTATATATAGATAGATGAATTTGGAACTCTAAATCCAACATGGTTTGTAATAGCTCTTTGATACTTGACAAAATAAAGGAGTTCTCAGTTTTGTCTCTATGGTTTGTTTCCTCTTCAAATAGCCCTAGTCACAGACTGAGGAAAAGCACTTTCATTGAGAGGGGTTGCCAAGCGTCTAAGAAATTACGATTTCCGAAATATCAGCAAATATTTTTTCACCCAATCTTGATGATACTTGTTGCTAATGATCAGTACACAAATCCCACTTGACTCACCAAATTTTGTTCTTCTAGGTTGAAGCGTTTGTCTACAGTAGCAGTTTTTATATTTAGGTTTCTCTCTGTTCTCTCCTATATAGATAGATGAATTTGGAACTCTAAATCCAACATGGATTGTAGTAGCTCTTTGAAACTTGACAAAATAAAGGAGTTCTCTGTTTTGTCTCTATGGTTTGTTTCCTCTTCAAGTAGCCCTAAGCACAGACTGTGGAAAAGCACTTTCATTGAGAGGGGTTGCCAAGCTTCTAAGAAATAACGAGTTTCCGAAATACCAGCAAATATTTTTTCACCCAATCTTGATGATACTTGGTGGTAATGATCAGTACACAGATCCCACTTGGCTCACCAATTTTTTCTTCTAGGTTGAAGCGTTCGTCTACAGTAGTCGTTTTTATATTTAGGTTTCCCTCTGTTCCCTCCTATATAGATATATGAATTTGGAACTCTAAATCCAACATGGTTTGTAGTAGCTCCTTGAAACTTGACAAAATAAAGGAGTTCTCAGTTTTGCCTCAATGGTTTGTTTCCTCCTCAAGTAGCCCTAGGCACAGACTGTGGAAAGCACTTTCATTGAGAGTTGTCGCAAAGCTTCTAAGAAATTACAAGTTTCCGAAATACCAGCATATATTTTTTCACCCAATCTTGATGATACTTGGTGGTAATGATCAGTACACAAATCCCACTTGGCTCACCAAATTTTGTTCTTCTAGTTTGAAGCTTTCGTTTACAGTAGCAGTTTTTATATTTAGGTTTCCCTCTGTTCTCTCCTATATAGATAGATGAATTTGGAATTCTAAATCCAACATGGTTTGTAGTAGCTCTTTGAAACTTCACAAAATAAAGGAGGTCTCAGTTTTGTCTGTATGGTTTGTTTCCTCTTCTTGTAGCCCTAGGCACAGACTGTGGAATAGCACTTTCATTGAGAGGGGTTGCCAAGCTTCTAAGAAATAACGAGTTTCCGAAATACCAGCAAATATTTTTTCACCCAATCTTGATGATACTTGGTGGTAATGATAAGTACAGAAATCCCACTTTGCTCACCAAATTTTGTTCTTCTAGGTTGAAGCATTCGTCTACAGTAGCAGTTTTTATATTTAGGTTTCCCTCTGTTCTCTCCTATTTAGATAGATGAATTTGGAACTCTAAATCCAACATGGTTTGTATTAGCTCTTTACACTTGACAAAATAAAGGAGTTCTCAGTTTTGTCTCTATGGTTTGTTTCGTCTTCAAGTAGCCCTAGGCACAGACTGTGGAAGCACTTTCATTGAGATGGGTTGTCAAGCTTCTAAGAAATCACGGGTTTCCAAAATACCAGCAAATATTTTTTCACCCAGTCTTGATGATACTTTGTGGTAACGATCAGTACACAAATCCCACTTGGCTCACCAAATTTTGTTCTTCTAGGTTGAAGCGTTCGTCTACAGTAGCAGTTTTTATATTTAGGTTTCCCTCTGTTCTCTCCTGTATAGATAGATGAATTTGGAACTCTAAATCCAACATGGTTTGTACTAGCTCTTTGAAACTTGAAAAATAAAAGCGTTCTCAGTTTTGTCTCTATGGATTGTTTCCTCTTCTCTTAGCCCTAGGCACAGACTGTGGAAAAGCACTTTCATTGAGAGGGGTTGCCAAGCTTCTAAGAAATAACGAGTTTGCGAAATACCAGCAAATATTTTTTCACCCAATATTGATGATACTTGTTGCTAATGATCAGTACACAAATCCCACTTGGCTCACCAAATTTTGTTCTTCTAGTTTGAAGCTTTCGTCTACAGTAGCGGTTTTTATATTTAGGTTTCTCTCTGTTCTCTCCTATATAGATAGATGAATTTGGAACTCTAAATCCAACATGGTTTGTAGTAGCTCTTTGAAACTTGACAAAATAAAGGAGTTCTCAGTTTTGTCTATATGGTTTGTTTCCTCTTCAAGTAGCCCGAGGCACAGACTGTGGAAAAGCACTTTCATTGAGAGGGGTTGCCAAGCTTCTAAGAAATAACGGGTTTCCGAAATACCAGCAAATATTTTTTCACCCAATCTTGATGATACGTGGTGGTATTGATCAGTACACAAATCCCACTTGACTCACCAAATTTTGCTCTTCTAGGTTGAAGCGTTCGTCTACAGTAGCAGTTTTTATATCTAGGTTACCCTCTGTTCTCTCCTATATAGATATATGAATTTGGAACTCTAAATCCAACATGGTTTGTAGTAGCTCTTTGAAACTTGACAAAATAAAGGAGTTGTCAGTTTTTTCTCTATGGTTTGTTTCCTCTTCAAGTAGCCCTAGCACAGACTGTAGAAAAGCACTTTAATTGAGAGGGGTTGCCAAGCTTCTAAGAAATTACGAGTTTCCGAAATACCAGCAAATATTTTTTCACCCAATCTTGATGATACTTGTTGCTAATGATCAGTACACAAATCCCACTTGACTCACCAAATTTTGCTCTTCTAGGTTGAAGCGTTCGTCTACAGTAGCAGTTTTTATATCTAGGTTACCCTCTGTTCTCTCCTATATAGATATATGAATTTGGAACTCTAAATCCAACATGGTTTTTAGTAGCTCTTTGAAACATGACAAAATAAAGGAGTTCTCAGTTTTTTCTCTATGGTTTGTTTCCTCATCAAGTACCCCTAGGCACAGACTGTGGAAAAGCACTTTCATTGAGAGGGGTATCCAAGCTTCTAAGAAATTACAAGTTTCCGAAATACCAGCAAATATTTTTTCACCCAATCTTGATGATACTTGGTGGTAATGATCAGTACACAAATCCCACTTGGCTCACCAAATTTTGTTCTTCTACGTTGAAGCGTTCGTCTACAGTAGCAGTTTTTATATTTAGGTTTCCCTCTGTTCTCTCCTATTTAGATAGATGAATTTGGAACTCTAAATCCAACATGGTTTTTAGTAGCTCTTTGAAACGTGACAAAATAAAGGAGTTCTCAGTTTTTTCTCTATGGTTTGTTTCCTCCTCAAGTAGCCCTAGGCACAGACTGTGGAAAAGCACTTTCATAGAGAGTGGTCGCCAAGCTTCTAAGAAATTACAAGTTTCCGAAATACCAGCATATATTTTTTCACCCAATCTTGATGATACTTGGTGGTAATGATCAGTACACAAATCCCACTTGGCTCACCAAATTTTGTTCTTCTAGTTTGAAGCTTTCGTCTACAGTAGCAGTTTTTATATTTAGGTTTCCCTCTGTTCTCTCCTATATAGATAGATGAATTTGGAACTCTAAATCCAACATGGTTTGTAGTAGCTCTTTGAAACTTCACAAAAAAAGGAATTCTGAGTTTTATCTCTGTGGTTTGTTTCCTCTTCAAGTAGCCCTTAGGCACAGACTGTGGAAAACCACTTTCATTGAGAGGGGTTGCCACGCTTCTAAGAAATAACGAGTTTCCGAAATACCAGCAAATATTTTTTCACCCAAACTCGATGATACTTGGTGGTAATGATCAGTACACAAATCCCACTTGGCTCAACAAATTTTGTTCTTCTACGTTGAAGCGTTCGTCTACAGTAGCAGTTTTTATATTTAGGTTTCCCTCTGTTCTCTCCTATTTAGATAGATGAATTTGGAACTCTAAATCCAACATGGTTTGTAGTAGCTCTTTGAAACTTGACAAAATAAAGGAGTTCTCAGTTTTGTCTCAATGGTTTGTTTCCTCCTCAAGTAGCCCTAGGCGCAGACTGTGGAAAAGCACTTTCATTGAGAGTGGTTGCCAAGCTTCTAAGAAATTACAAGTTTCCGAAATACCAGCAAATATTTTTTCACCCAATCTTGATGATACTTGGTGGTAATGATGAGTACACAAATCCCACTTGGCTCACCAAATTTTGTTCTTCTATGTTGAAGCGTTCGTCTACAATAGCAGTTTTTATATTTAGGTTTCACTCTGATCTCTAAAATATAGATAGATGAATTTGGAACTCTAAATCCAACATGGTTTGTAATAGCTCTTTGATACTTGACAAAATAAAGGAGTTCTCAGTTTTGTCTCTATGGTTTGTTTCCTCTTCAAATAGCCCTAGTCACAGACTGAGGAAAAGCACTTACATTGAGAGGGGTTGCCAAGCGCCTAAGAAATAACGTGTTTTCAAAATACCAGCAAATATTTTTTCACCCAATCTTGATGATACTTGGTGGTAATGATCAGTACACAAATCCCACTTGGCTCACCAAATTTTGTTCTTCTAGGTTGAAGCGTTCGTCTACAGTAGCAGTTTTTATATTAGGTTTCTCTCTGTTCTCTCCTATATAGATAGATGAAATTGGAACTCTAAATCCAACATGGATTGTAGTAGCTCTTTGAAACTTGACAAAATAAAGGAGTTCTCAGTTTTGTCTCTATGGTTTGTTTCCTCTTCAAGTAGCCCTGGGAACAGACTGTGGAAAAGCACTTTCATTGAGAGGGGTTTCCAAGCTTCTAAGAAATAACGAGTTTCCGAAATACCAGCAAATATTTTTTCACCCAATCTTGATGATACTTGGTGGTAATGATCAGTACACAGATCCCACTTGGCTCACCAATTTTGTTCTTCTAGGTTGAAGCGTTCGTCTACAGTAGTCGTTTTTATAATTAGGTTTTCCTCTGTTCTCTCCTATATAGATATATGAATTTGGAACTCTAAATCCAACATGGTTTGTAATAGCTCTTTGAAACTTGACAAAATAAAGGAGTTCTCATTTTTGCCTCAATGGTTTGTTTCCTCCTCAAGTAGCCCTAGGCACAGACTGTGGAAAAGCACTTTCATTGAGAGTGGTCGCCAAGCTTCTAAGGAATTACAAGTTTCCGAAATACCAGCATATATTCTTTCACCCAATCTTGATGATACTTGGTGGTAATGATCAGTACACAAATCCCACTTGGCTCACAAAATTTTGTTCTTCTAGTTTGAAGCTTTCGTCTACAGTAGCAGTTTTTATATTTAGGTTTCCCTTTGTTCTCTCCTATATAGATGGATGAATTTGGAACTCTAAATCCAACATGGTTTGTAGTAGCTCTTTGAAACTTCACAAAATAAAGGAATTCTGAGTTTTATCTCTGTGGTTTGTTTCCTCTTCAAGTAGCCCTTAGGCACAGACTGTGGAAAACCACTTTCATTGAGAGGGGTTGCCACGCTTCTAAGAAATAACGAGTTTCCGAAATACCAGCAAATATTTTTTCACCCAATCTCGATGATACTTGTTGCTAATGATCAGTACACAAATCCCACTTGGCTCACCAAATTTTGTTCTTCTAGTTTGAAGCTGTCGTCTACAGTAGCGGTTTTTATATTTAGGTTTCTCTCTGTTCTCTCCTGTATAGATAGATGAATTTGGAACTCTAAATCCAACATGGTTTGTAGTAGCTCTTTGAAACTTGACAAAATAAAGGAGTTCTCAGTTTTGTCTCTATGGTTTGTTTCCTCTTCAAGTAGCCCGAGGCACAGACTGTGGAAAAGCACTTTCATTGAGAGGGGTTGCCAAGCTTCTAGAAATTACGGGTTTCCGAAATACCAGCAAATATTTTTTCACCCAATCTTGATGATACTTGGTGGTATTGATCAGTACACAAATCCCACTTGACTCACCAATTTTTTCTCTTCTAGGTTGAAGCGTTCGTCTACAGTAGTCGTTTTTATATTTAGGTTTCCCTCTGTTCTCTCCTATACAGATATATGAATTTGGAACTCTAAATCCAACATGGTTTGTAGTAGCTCCTTGAAACTTGACAAAATAAAGGAGTTCTCAGTTTTGTCTCTATGGTTTGTTTCCTCCTCAATTAGCCCTAGCACAGACTGTGGAAAAGCACTTTAATTGAGAGTGGTCGCCAAGCTTCTAAGAAATTACAAGTTTCCGAAATACCAGCATATATTTTTTCACCCAATCTTGATGATACTTGGTGGTAATGATCAGTACACAAATCCCACTTGGCTCAACAAATTTTGTTCTTCTAGTTTGAAGCTTTCGTCTACAGTAGCAGTTTTTATATTTAGGTTTCCCTCTGTTCTCTCCTATTTAGATAGATGAATTTGGAACTCTAAATCCAACATGGTTTGTAGTAGCTCTTTGAAACTTGACAAAATAAAGGAGTTCTCAGTTTTGCCTCAATGGTTTGTTTCCTCCTCAAGTAGCCCTAGGCACAGACTGTGGAAAAGCACTTTCATAGAGAATGGTCGCCAAGCTTCTAAGAAATTACAAGTTTCCGAAATACCAGCATATATTTTTTCACCCAATCTTGATGATACTTGGTGGTAATGATAAGTACACAAATCCCACTTGGCTCACCAAATTTTGTTCTTCTAGTTTGAAGCTTTCGTCTACAGTAGCAGTTTTTATATTTAGGTTATAAAGGAATTCTGAGTTTTATCTCTGTGGTTTGTTTCCTCTTCAAGTAGCCCTATGCACAGACTGTGGAAAACCACTTTCATTGAGAGGGGTTGCCACACTTCTAAGAAATAACGAGTTTCCGAAATACCAGCAAATATTTTTTCACCCAATCTCGATGATACTTGGTGGTAATGATCAGTACACAAATCCCACTTGGCTCACCAAATTTTGTTCTTCTACGTTGAAGCATTCGTCTACAGTACCAGTTTTTATATTTAGGTTTCCCTCTGTTCTCTCCTTTATAGATAGATGAATTTGGAACTCTAAATCCAACATGGTTTGTAGTAGCTCTTTGAAACTTGACAAAATAAAGGAGTTCTCAGTTTTGTCTCAATGGTTTGTTTCCTCCTTAAGTAGCCCTAGGCGCAGACTGTGGAAAAGCACTTTCATTGAGAGTGGTTGCCAAGCTTCTAAGAAATTACAAGTTTCCGAAATACCAGCAAATATTTTTTCACCCAATCTTGATGATACTTGGTGGTAATGATGAGTACACAAATCCCACTTGGCTCACCAAATTTTGTTCTTCTAGGTTGAAGCGTTCGTCTACAATAGCAGTTTTTATATTTAGGTTTCACTCTGATCTCTTATATATAGATAGATGAATTTGGAACTCTAAATCCAACATGGTTTGTAATAGCTCTTTGATACTTGACAAAATAAAGGAGTTCTCAGTTTTGTCTCTATGGTTTGTTTCCTCTTCAAATAGCCCTAGTAGCAGACTGAGGAAAAGCACTTTCATTGAGAGGGGTTGCCAAGCGTCTAAGAAATAACGTGTTTTCAAAATACCAGCAAATATTTTTTCACCCAATCTTGATGATACTTGGTGGTAATGATCAGTACACAAATCCCACTTGGCTCACCAAATTTTGTTCTTATAGGTTGAAGCGTTCGTCTACAGTAGCAGTTTTTATATTAGGTTTCTCTCTGTTCTCTCCTATATAGATAGATGAATTTGGAACTCTAAATCCAACATGGTTTGTAGTAGCTCTTTGAAACTTGACAAAATAAAGGAGTTCTCAGTTTTGTCTCTATGGTTTGTTTCCTCTTCAAGTAGCCCTGGGAACAGACTGTGGAAAGGCACTTTCATTGAGAGGGGTTTCGAAGCTTCTAAGAAATAACGAGTTTCCGAAATACCAGCAAATATTTTTTCACCCAATCTTGATGATACTTCGTGGTAATGATCAGTACACAGATCCCACTTGGCTCACCAATTTTGTTCTTCTAGGTTGAAGCGTTCGTCTACAGTAGTCGTTTTTATATTTAGGTTTCCCTCTGTTCTCTCCTATATAGATATATGAATTTGGAACTCTAAATCCAACATGGTTTGTAGTAGCTCTTTGAAACTTGACAAAATAAAGGAGTTCTCAGTTTTGCCTCAATGGTTTGTTTCCTCCTCAAGTAGCCCTAGGCACAGACTGTGGAAAAGCACTTTCATTGAGAGTGGTCGCCAAGCTTCTAAGGAATTACAAGGTTCCGAAATACCAGCATATATTTTTTCACCCAATCTTGATGATACTTGGTGGTAATGGTCAGTACACAAATCCCACTTGGCTCACAAAATTTTGTTCTTCTAGTTTGAAGCTTTCGTCTACAGTAGCAGTTTTTATATTTAGGTTTCCCTTTGTTCTCTCCTATATAGATAGATGAATTTGGAACTCTAAATCCAACATGGTTTGTAGTAGCTCTTTGAAACTTCACAAAATAAAGGAATTCTGAGTTTTATCTCTGTGGTTTGTTTCCTCTTCAAGTAGCCCTAGGCACAGACTGTGGAAAACCACTTTCATTGAGAGGGGTTGCCACGCTTCTAAGAAATAACGAGTCTCCGAAATACCAGCAAATATTTTTTCACCCAATCTTGATGATACTTGGTGGTATTGATCAGTACACAAATCCCACTAAGCTCACCAAATTTTGTTCTTCTACTTTGAAGCGTTCGTCTACAGTAGCAGTTTTTATATTTAGGTTTCCCTCTGTTCTCTCCTTTATAGATAGATGAATTTGGAACTCTAAATCCAACATGGTTTGTAGTAGCTCTTTGAATCTTGACAAAATAAAGGAGTTCTCAGTTTTGTCTCAATGGTTTGTTTCCTCCTCAAGTAGCCCTAGGCGCAGACTGTGGAAAAGCACTTTCATTGAGAGTGGTTGCCAAGCTTCTAAGAAATTACAAGTTTCCGAAATACCAGCAAATATTTTTTCACCCAATCTTGATGATACTTGGTGTTAATGGTCAGTACACAAATCCCACTTGGCTCACCAAATTTTGTTCTTCTAGTTTGAAGCTTTCGTCTACAGGAGCAGTTTTTATATTTAGGTTTCCCTCTGTTCTCTCCTATATAGATAGATGAATTTGGAACTCTAAATCCAACATGGTTTGTAGTAGCTCTTCGAAACTTCACAAAATAAAGGAGTTCTGAGTTTTGTCTCTGTGGTTTGTTTCCTCTTCAAGTAGCCCTAGGGACAGACTGTGGAAAACCACTTTCATTGAGAGGGGTTGCCCCGCTTCTAAGAAATAACGAGTTTCCGAAATACCAGCAAATATTTTTTCACCCAATCTTGATGATACTTGTTGCTAATGATCAGTACACAAATCCCACTTGGCTCACCAAATTTTGTTCTTCTAGGTTGAAGCGTTCGTCTACAGTAGCAGTTTTTATATTTAGGTTTCTCTCTGTTCTCTCCTATATAGATACATGAATTTGGAACTCTAATTCCAACATGGATTGTAGTAGCTCTTTGAAACTTGACAAAATAAAGGAGTTTTCAGTTTGGTCTCTATGGTTTGTTTCGTCTTCAAGTAGCCCAAGGCACAGACTGTGGAAGCACTTTCATTGAGATGGGTTGCCAAGCTTCTAAGAAATAACGAGTTTCCAAAATACCAGCAAATATTTTTTCACCCAGTCTTGATGATACTTGGTGGTAATGATCAGTACACAAATCCCACTTGGCTCACCAAATTTTGTTCTTCTAGGTTGAATCGTTCGTCTACAGTAGCAGTTTTTATATTTAGGTTTCCCTCTGTTCTCCCGTATATAGATAGATGAATTTGGAACTCTAAATCCAACATGGTTTGTAGTAGCTCTTTGAAACTTGACAAAATAAAGGAGTTCGGAGTTTTGACGCTATGGTTTGTTTCCTCTTCACGTAGCCCTATGCGCACACTGTGGAAAAGCACTTTCATTGAGAGGGGTTGCCAAGCTTCTAAGAAATAACGAGTTTCCGAAGAACCAGCAAATATTTTTTCACCCAATCTTGATGATACTTGTTGCTAATGATCAGTACACAAATCCCACTTGGCTCACCAAATTTTATTCTTCTAGGTTGAAGCGTTCATCTACAGTAGCAGGTTTTATGTTTAGGTTTCTCTCTGTTCTCTCCTATATAGTTAGATGAATGTGGAACTCCAAATCCAACATGGATTGTAGTAGCTCTTTGAAACTTGACAAAATAAAGGAGTTCTCAGTTTTGTCTCTATGGTTTGTTTCGTCTTCAAATAGCCCTAGGCACAGACTGTGGAAGCCCTTTCATTGTGATGGGTTGCCAAGCTTCTAAGAAATAACGAGTTTCCAAAATACCAGCAAATATTTTTTCACCCAGTCTTGATGATACTGTGTGGTAATGATCAGTACACAAATCCCACTTGGCTCACCAAATTTTGTTCTTCTAGGTTGAAGCGTTCGTCTACAGTAGCAGTTTTTATATTAGGTTTCTCTCTGTTCTCTCCTATATAGATAGATGAATCTGGAACTCTAAATCCAACATGGATTGTAGTAGCTCTTTGAAACTTGACAAAATAAAGGAGTTCTCAGTTTTGTCTCTATGGTTTGTTTCCTCTTCAAGTAGCCCTGGGAACAGACTGTGGAAAAGCACTTTCATTGAGAGGGGTTTCCAAGCTTCTAAGAAATAACGAGTTTCCGAAATACCAGCAAATATTTTTTCACCCAATCTTGATGATACTTGGTGGTAATCATCAGTACACAGATCCCACTTGGCTCACCAATTTTGTTCTTCTAGGTTGAAGCGTTCGTCTACAGTAGTCGTTTTTATATTTAGGTTTCCCTCTGTTCTCTCCTATATAGATATATGAATTTGGAACTCTAAATCCAACATGGTTTGTAGTAGCTCTTTGAAACTTGACAAAATAAAGGAGTTCTCAGTTTTGCCTCAATGGTTTGTTTCCTCCTCAAGTAGCCCTAGGCACAGACTGTGGAAAAGCACTTTCATTGAGAGTGGTCGCCAAGCTTCTAAGGAATTACAAGTTTCCGAAATACCAGCATATATTTTTTCACCCAATCTTGATGATACTTGGTGGTAATGGTCAGTACACAAATCCCACTTGGCTCACAAAATTTTGTTCTTCTAGTTTGAAGCTTTCGTCTACAGTAGCAGTTTTTATATTTAGGTTTCACTTTGTTCTCTCCTATATAGATAGATGAATTTGGAACTCTAAATCCAACATGGTTTGTAGTAGCTCTTTGAAACTTCACAAAATAAAGGAATTCTGAGTTTTATCTCTGTGGTTTGTTTCCTCTTCAAGTAGCCCTAGGCACAGACTGTGGAAAACCACTTTCATTGAGAGGGGTTGCCACGCTTCTAAGAAATAACGAGTCTCCGAAATACCAGCAAATATTTTTTCACCCAATCTTGATGATACTTGGTGGTATTGATCAGTACACAAATCCCACTAGGCTCACCAAATTTTGTTCTTCTAGGTTGAAGCGTTCGTCTACAGTAGCAGTTTTTATATTTAGGTTTCCCTCTGTTCTCTCCTGTATAGATAGATGAATTTGGAACTCTAAATCCAACATGGTTTGTACTAGCTCTTTGAAACTTGAAAAATAAAAGCGTTCTCAGTTTTGTCTCTATGGATTGTTTCCTCTTCTCTTAGCCCTAGGCACAGACTGTGGAAAAGCACTTTCATTGAGAGGGGTTGCCAAGCTTCTAAGAAATGACGAGTTTGCGAAATACCAGCAAATATTTTTTCACCCAATATTGATGATACTTGTTGCTAATGATCAGTACACAAATCCCACTTGGCTCACCTAATTTTGTTCTTCTAGTTTGAAGCTTTCGTCTACAGTAGCGGTTTTTATATTTAGGTTTCTCTCTGTTCTCTCCTATATAGATAGATGAATTTGGAACTCTAAATCCAACATGGTTTGTAGTAGCTCTTTGAAACTTGACAAAATAAAGGAGTTCTCAGTTTTGTCTCTATGGTTTGTTTCCTCTTCAAGTAGCCCGAGGCACAGACTGTGGAAAAGCACTTTCATTGAGAGGGGTTGCCAGCTTCTAAGAAATAACGGGTTTCCGAAATACCAGCAAATATTTTTTCACCCAATCTTGATGATACTTAGTGGTATTGATCAGTACACAAATCCCACTTGACTCACCAAATTTTGCTCTTCTAGGTTGAAGCGTTCGTCTACAGTAGCAGTTTTTATATCTAGGTTACCCTCTGTTCTCTCCTATATAGATATATGAATTTGAAACTCTAAATCCAACATGGTTTGTAGTAGCTCTTTGAAACTTGACAAAATAAAGGAGTTGTCAGTTTTGTCTCTATGGTTTGTTTCCTCTTCAAGTAGCCCTAGCACAGACTGTAGAAAAGCACTTTAATTGAGAGGGGTTGCCAAGCTTCTAAGAAATTACGAGTTTCCGAAATACCAGCAAATATTTTTTCACCCAATCTTGATGATACTTGGTGGTAATGATCAGTACACAAATCCCACTTTGCTCACCAAATTTTGTTCTTCTAGGTTAAAGCATTCGTCTACAGTAGCAGTTTTTATATTTAGGTTTCCCTCTGTTCTCTCCTATTTAGATAGATGAATTTGGAACTCTAAATCCAACATGGTTTGTAGTAGCTCTTTGAAACTTGACAAAATAAAGGAGTTCTCAGTTTTGCCTCAATGGTTTGTTTCCTCCTCAAGTAGCCCTAGGCACAGACTGTGGAAAAACACTTTCATTGAGAGGGGTTGCCACGCTTCTAAGAAATAACGAGTTTCCGAAATACCAGCAAATATTTTTTCACCCAAACTCGATGATACTTGGTGGTAATGATCAGTACACAAATCAGACTTGGCTCACCAAATTTTGTTCTTCTACGTTGAAGCGTTCGTCTACAGTAGCAGTTTTTATATTTAGGTTTCCCTCTGTTCTCTCCTGTATAGATAGATGAATTTGGAACTCTAAATCCAACATGGTTTGTAGTAGCTCTTTGAATCTTGACAAAATAAAGGAGTTCTCAGTTTTGTCTCAATGGTTTCTTTCCTCCTCAAGTAGCCCTAGGCGCAGACTGTGGAAAAGCACTTTCATTGAGAGTGGTTGCCAAGCTTCTAAGAAATTACAAGTTTCCGAAATACCAGCAAATATTTTTTCACCCAATCTTGATGATACTTGGTGTTAATGGTCAGTACACAAATCCCACTTGGCTCACAAAATTTTGTTCTTCTAGTTTGAAACTTTCGTCTACAGGAGCAGTTTTTATATTTAGGTTTCCCTCTGTTCTCTCCTATATAGATAGATGAATTTGGAACTCTAAATCCAACATGGTTTGTAGTAGCTCTTCGAAACTTCACAAAATAAAGGAGTTCTGAGTTTTGTCTCTGTGGTTTGTTTCCTCTTCAAGTAGCCCTAGGCACAGACGGTGGAAAACCACTTTCATTGAGAGGGGTTGCCCCGCTTCTAAGAAATAACGAGTTTCCGAAATACCAGCAAATATTTTTTCACCCAATCTTGATGATACTTGTTGCTAATGATCAGTACACAAATCCCACTTGGCTCACCAAATTTTGTTCTTCTAGGTTGAAGCGTTCGTCTACAGTAGCAGTTTTTATATTTAGGTTTCTCTCTGTTCTCTCCTATATAGATAGAGGAATTTGGAACTCTAAATCCAACATGGTTTGTAGTAGCTCTTCGAAACTTGACAAAATAAAGGAGTTCTCAGTTTTGTTTCTATGGTTTGTTTCCTCTTCAATAAGCCCTAGGCACAGACTGTGGAAAAGCACTTTCATTGAGAGTGGTTGCCAAGCTTTTAAGAAATAACGAGTTTCCGAAATACCAGCAAATATTTTTTCACCCAATCTTGATGATACTTGTTGCTAATGATCAGTACACAAATCCCACTTGGCTCACCAAATTTTGTTCTTCTAGGTTGAAGCGTTCGTCTACAGTAGCAGTTTTTATATTTTGGTTTCCCTCTGTTCTCTCCTTTATAGATAGATGAAATTGGAACTCTAAATCCAACATGGTTTGTAGTAGCTCTTTGAAACTTGACAAAATAAAGGAGTTCTCAGTTTTGTCTCAATGGTTTGTTTCCTCTTCAAGTAGCCCGAGGCACAGACTGTGGAAAAGCACTTTCATTGAGAGGGGTTGCCAAGCTTCTAAGAAATAACGGGTTTCCGAAATACCAGCAAATATTTTTTCACCCAATCTTGATGATACTTAGTGGTATTGATCAGTACACAAATCCCACTTGACTCACCAAATTTTGCTCTTCTAGGTTGAAGCGTTCGTCTACAGTAGCAGTTTTTATATCTAGGTTACCCTCTGTTCTCTCCTATATAGATATATGAATTTGAAACTCTAAATCCAACATGGTTTGTAGTAGCTCTTTGAAACTTGACAAAATAAAGGAGTTGTCAGTTTTGTCTCTATGGTTTGTTTCCTCTTCAAGTAGCCCTAGCACAGACTGTAGAAAAGCACTTTAATTGAGAGGGGTTGCCAAGCTTCTAAGAAATTACGAGTTTCCGAAATACCAGCAAATATTTTTTCACCCAATCTTGATGATACTTGGTGGTAATGATCAGTACACAAATCCCACTTTGCTCACCAAATTTTGTTCTTCTAGGTTAAAGCATTCGTCTACAGTAGCAGTTTTTATATTTTGGTTTCCCTCTGTTCTCTCCTTTATAGATAGATGAAATTGGAACTCTAAATCCAACGTGGTTTGTAGTAGCTCTTTGAAACTTGACAAAATAAAGGAGTTCTCAGTTTTGTCTCAATGGTTTGTTTCCTCCTCAAGTAGCCCTAGGCGCAGACTGTGGAAAAGCACTTTCATTGAGAGTGGTTGCCAAGCTTCTAAGAAATTACAAGTTTCCGAAATACCAGCAAATATTTTTTCACCCAATCTTGATGATACTTGGTGGTAATGATGAGTACACAAATCCCACTTGGCTCACCAAATTTTGTTCTTCTAGGTTGAAGCGTTCGTCTACAATAGCAGTTTTTATATTTAGGTTTCACTCTGATCTCTTATATATAGATAGATGAATTTGGAACTCTAAATCCAACATGGTTTGTAATAGCTCTTTGATACTTGACAAAATAAAGGAGTTCTCAGTTTTGTCTCTATGGTTTGTTTCCTCTTCAAATAGCCCTAGTCACAGACTGAGGAAAAGCACTTTCATTGAGAGGGGTTGCCAAGCGTCTAAGAAATAACGTGTTTTCAAAATACCAGCAAATATTTTTTCACCCAATCTTGATGATACTTGGTGGTAATGATCAGTACACAAATCCCACTTGGCTCACCAAATTTTGTTCTTCTAGGTTGAAGCGTTCGTCTACAGTAGCAGTTTTTATATTAGGTTTCTCTCTGTTCTCTCCTATATAGATAGATGAATTTGGAACTCTAAATCCAACATGGATTGTAGTAGCTCTTTGAAACTTGACAAAATAAAGGAGTTCTCAGTTTTGTCTCTATGGTTTGTTTCCTCTTCAAATAGCCCTGGGAACAGACTGTGGAAAAGCACTTTCATTGAGAGGGGTTTCCAAGCTTCTAATAAATAACGAGTTTCCGAAATACCAGCAAATATTTTTTCACCCAATCTTGAAGATACTTCGTGGTAATGATCAGTACACAGATCCCACTTGGCTCACCAATTTTGTTCTTCTAGGTTGAAGCGTTCGTCTACAGTAGTCGTTTTTATATTTAGGTTTCCCTCTGTTCTCTCCTATATAGATATATGAATTTGGAACTCTAAATCCAACATGGTTTGTAGTAGCTCTTTGAAACTTCACAAAATAAAGGAATTCTGAGTTTTATCTCTGTGGTTTGTTTCCTCTTCAAGTAGCCCTAGGCACAGACTGTGGAAAACCACTTTCATTGAGAGGGGTTGCCACGCTTCTAAGAAATAACGAGTCTCCAAAATACCAGCAAATATTTTTTCACCCGATCTTGATGATACTTGGTGGTATTGATCAGTACACAAATCCCACTAGGCTCACCAAATTTTGTTCTTCTACGTTGAAGCGTTCGTCTACAGTAGCAGTTTTTATATTTAGGTTTCCATCTGTTCTCTCCTTTATAGATAGATGAATTTGGAACTCTAAATCCAACATGGTTTGTAGTAGCTCTTTGAATCTTGACAAAATAAAGGAGTTCTCAGTTTTGTCTCAATGGTTTCTTTCCTCCTCAAGTAGCCCTAGGCGCAGACTGTGGAAAAGCACTTTCATTGAGAGTGGTTGCCAAGCTTCTAAGAAATTACAAGTTTCCGAAATACCAGCAAATATTTTTTCACCCAATCTTGATGATACTTGGTGTTAATGGTCAGTACACAAATCCCACTTGGCTCACAAAATTTTGTTCTTCTAGTTTGAAGCTTTCGTCTACAGGAGCAGTTTTTATATTTAGGTTTCCCTCTGTTCTCTCCTATATAGATAGATGAATTTGGAACTCTAAATCCAACATGGTTTGTAGTAGCTCTTCGAAACTTCACAAAATAAAGGAGTTCTGAGTTTTGTCTCTGTGGTTTGTTTCCTCTTCAAGTAGCCCTAGGCACAGACGGTGGAAAACCACTTTCATTGAGAGGGGTTGCCCCGCTTCTAAGAAATAACGAGTTTCCGAAATACCAGCAAATATTTTTTCACCCAATCTTGATGATACTTGTTGCTAATGATCAGTACACAAATCCCACTTGGCTCACCAAATTTTGTTCTTCTAGGTTGAAGCGTTCGTCTACAGTAGCAGTTTTTATATTTAGGTTTCTCTCTGTTCTCTCCTATATAGATAGAGGAATTTGGAACTCTAAATCCAACATGGTTTGTAGTAGCTCTTCGAAACTTGACAAAATAAAGGAGTTCTCAGTTTTGTTTCTATGGTTTGTTTCCTCTTCAATAAGCCCTAGGCACAGACTGTGGAAAAGCACTTTCATTGAGAGGGGTTGCCAAGCTTTTAAGAAATAACGAGTTTCCGAAATACCAGCAAATATTTTTTCACCCAATCTTGATGATACTTGTTGCTAATGATCAGTACACAAATCCCACTTGGCTCACCAAATTTTGTTCTTCTAGGTTGAAGCGTTCGTCTACAGTAGCAGTTTTTATATTTTGGTTTCCCTCTGTTCTCTCCTTTATAGATAGATGAAATTGGAACTCTAAATCCAACATGGTTTGTAGTAGCTCTTTGAAACTTGACAAAATAAAGGAGTTCTCAGTTTTGTCTCAATGGTTTGTTTCCTCCTCAAGTAGCCCTAGGCGCAGACTGTGGAAAAGCACTTTCATTGAGAGTGGTTGCCAAGCTTCTAAGAAATTACAAGTTTCCGAAATACCAGCAAATATTTTTTCACCCAATCTTGATGATACTTGGTGGTAATGATGAGTACACAAATCCCACTTGGCTCAACAAATTTTGTTCTTCTAGGTTGAAGCGTTCGTCTACAATAGCAGTTTTTATATTTAGGTTTCACTCTGATCTCTTATATATAGATAGATGAATTTGGAACTCTAAATCCAACATGGTTTCTAATAGCTCTTTGATACTTGACAAAATAAAGGAGTTCTCAGTTTTGTCTCTATGGTTTGTTTCCTCTTCAAATAGCCCTAGTCACAGACTGAGGAAAAGCACTTTCATTGAGAGGGGTTGCCAAGCGCCTAAGAAATAACGTGTTTTCAAAATACCAGGAAATATTTTTTCACCCAATCTTGATGATACTTGGTGGTAATGATCAGTACACAAATCCCACTTGGCTCACCAAATTTTGTTCTTCTAGGTTGAAGCGTTCGTCTACAGTAGCAGTTTTTATATTAGGTTTCTCTCTGTTCTCTCCTATATAGATAGATGAATTTGGAACTCTAAATCCAACATGGATTGTAGTAGCTCTTTGAACTTGACAAAATAAAGGAGTTCTCAGTTTTGTCTCTATGGTTTGTTTCCTCTTCAAGTAGCCCTGGGAACAGACTGTGGAAAAGCACTTTCATTGAGAGGGGTTTCCAAGCTTCTAAGAAATAACGAGTTTCCGAAATACCAGCAAATATTTTTTCACCCAATCTTGATGATACTTGGTGGTAATGATCAGTACACAGATCCCACTTGGCTCACCAATTTTGTTCTTCTAGGTTGAAGCGTTCGTCTACAGTAGTCGTTTTTATATTTAGGTTTCCCTCTGTTCTCTCCTATATAGATATATGAATTTGGAACTCTAAATCCAACATGGTTTGTAGTAGCTCTTTGAAACTTGACAAAATAAAGGAGTTCTCAGTTTTGCCTCAATGGTTTGTTTCCTCCTCAAGTAGCCCTAGGCACAGACTGTGGAAAAGCACTTTCATTGAGAGTGGTGGCCAAGCTTCTAAGGAATTACAAGGTTCCGAAATACCAGCATATATTTTTTTCACCCAATCTTGATGATACTTGGTGGTAATGGTCAGTACACAAATACCACTTGGCTCACAAAATTTTGTTCTTCTAGTTTGTAGCTTTCGTCTACAGTAGCAGTTTTTATATTTAGGTTTCCTTTGTTCTCTCCTATATAGATAGATGAATTTGGAACTCTAAATCCAACATGGTTTGTAGTAGCTCTTTGAAACTTCACAAAATAAAGGAATTCTGAGTTTTATCTCTGTGGTTTGTTTCCTCTTCAAGTAGCCCTAGGCACAGACTGTGGAAAACCACTTTCATTGAGAGGGGTTGCCACGCTTCTAAGAAATAACGAGTCTCCGAAATACCAGCAAATATTTTTTCACCCAATCTTGATGATACTTGGTGGTATTGATCAGTACACAAATCCCACTAGGCTCACCAAATTTTGTTCTTCTAGGTTGAAGCGTTCGTCTACAGTAGCAGTTTTTATATTTAGGTTTCCCTCTGTTCTCTCCTGTATAGATAGATGAATTTGGAACTCTAAATCCAACATGGTTTGTACTAGCTCTTTGAAACTTGAAAAATAAAAGCGTTCTCAGTTTTGTCTCTATGGATTGTTTCCTCTTCTCTTAGCCCTAGGCACAGACTGTGGAAAAGCACTTTCATTGAGAGGGGTTGCCAAGCTTCTAAGAAATAACGAGTTTGCGAAATACCAGCAAATATTTTTTCACCCAATATTGATGATACTTGTTGCTAATGATCAGTACACAAATCCCACTTGGCTCACCAAATTTTGTTCTTCTAGTTTGAAGCTTTCGTCTACAGTAGCGGTTTTTATATTTAGGTTTCTCTCTGTTCTCTCCTATATAGATAGATGAAATTGGAACTCTAAATCCAACATGGTTTGTAGTAGCTCTTTGAAACTTGACAAAATAAAGGAGTTATCAGTTTTGTCTCTATGGTTTGTTTCCTCTTCAAGTAGCCCGAGGCACAGACTGTGGAAAAGCACTTTCATTGAGAGGGGTTGCCAAGCTTCTAAGAAATAACGGGTTTCCGAAATACCAGCAAATATTTTTTCACCCAATCTTGATGATACTTGGTGGTATTGATCAGTACACAAATCCCACTTGACTCACCAAATTTTGCTCTTCTAGGTTGAAGCGTTCGTCTACAGTAGCAGTTTTTATATCTAGGTTACCCTCTGTTCTCTCCTATATAGATATATGAATTTGGAACTCTAAATCCAACATGGTTTGTAGTAGCTCTTTGAAACTTGACAAAATAAAGGAGTTGTCAGTTTTGTCTCTATGGTTTGTTTTCCTCTTCAAGTAACCATAGGCACCGACTGTGGAAAAGCACTTTCATTGAGAGTGGTTGCCAAGCTTCTAAGAAATTACGAGTTTCCGAAATACCAGCAAATATTTTTCACCCAATCTTGATGATACTTGGTGGTAATGATGAGTACACAAATCCCACTTTGCTCACCAAATTTTGTTCTTCTAGGTTAAAGCATTCATCTACAGTAGCAGTTTTTATATTTAGGTTTCCCTCTGTTCTCTCCTATTTAGATAGATGAATTTGGAACTCTAAATCCAACATGGTTTGTAGTAGCTCTTTGAAACTTGACAAAATAAAGGAGTTCTCAGTTTTGCCTCAATGGTTTGTTTCCTCCTCAAGTAGCCCTAGGCACAGACTGTGGAAAAGCACTTTCATAGAGAGTGGTCGCCAAGCTTCTAAGAAATTACAAGTTTCCGAAATACCAGCATATATTTTTTCACCCAATCTTGATGATACTTGGTGGTAATGATAAGTACACAAATCCCACTTGGCTCACCAAATTTTTTTCTTCTAGTTTGAAGCTTTCGTCTACAGTAGCAGTTTTTATATTTAGGTTTCCCTCTGTTCTCTCCTATATAGATAGATGAATTTGGAACTCTAAATCCAACATGGTTTGTAGTAGCTCCTTGAAACTTCACAAAATAAAGGAATTCTGAGTTTTATCTCTGTGGTTTGTTTCCTCTTCAAGTAGCCCTAGGCACAGACTGTGGAAAACCACTTTCATTGAGAGGGGTTGCCACGCTTCTAAGAAATAACGAGTTTCCGAAATACCAGCAAATATTTTTTCACCCAATCTCGATGATACTTGGTGGTAATGATCAGTACACAAATCCCACTTGGCTCACCAAATTTTGTTCTTCTACGTTGAAGCGTTCGTCTACAGTAGCAGTTTTTATATTTTGGTTTCCCTCTGTTCTCTCCTTTATAGATAGATGAAATTGGAACTCTAAATCCAACATGGTTTGTAGTAGCTCTTTGAAACTTTACAAAACAAAGGAGTTCTCAGTTTTGTCTCAATGGTTTGTTTCCTCCTCAAGTAGCCCTAGGCGCAGACTGTGGAAAAGCACTTTCATTGAGAGTGGTTGCCAAGCTTCTAAGAAATTACAAGTGTCCGAAATACCAGCAAATATTTTTTCACCCAATCTTGATGATACTTGGTGGTAATGATGAGTACACAAATCCCACTTGGCTCACCAAATTTTGTTCTTCTAGGTTGAAGCGTTCGTCTACAATAGCAGTTTTTATATTTAGGTTTCACTCTGATCTCTTATATATAGATAGATGAATTTGGAACTCTAAATCCAACATGGTTTGTAATAGCTCTTTGATACTTGACAAAATAAAGGAGTTCTCAGTTTTGTCTCTATGGTTTGTTTCCTCTTCAAATAGCCCTAGTCACAGACTGAGGAAAAGCACTTTCATTGAGAGGGGTTGCCAAGCGTCTAAGAAATAACGTGTTTTCAAAATACCAGCAAATATTTTTTCACCCAATCTTGATGATACTTGGTGGTAATGATCAGTACACAAATCCCACTTGGCTCACCAAATTTTGTTCTTCTAGGTTGAAGAGTTCGTCTACAGTAGCAGTTTTTATATTAGGTTTCTCTCTGTTCTCTCCTATATAGATAGATGAATTTGGAACTCTAAATCCAACATGGATTGTAGTAGCTCTTTGAAACTTGACAAAATAAAGGAGTTCTCAGTTTTGTCTCTATGGTTTGTTTCCTCTTCAAGTAGCCCTGGCAACAGACTGTGGAAAAGCACTTTCATTGAGAGGGGTTTCCAAGCTTCTAAGAAATAACGAGTTTCCGAAATACCAGCAAATATTTTTTCACCCAATCTTGATGATACTTGGTGGTAATGATCAGTACACAGATCCCACTTGGCTCACCAATTTTGTTCTTCTAGGTTGAAGCGTTCGTCTACAGTAGTCGTTTTTATATTTAGGTTTCCCTCTGTTCTCTCCTATATAGATATATGAATTTGGAACTCTAAATCCAACATGGTTTGTAGTAGCTCTTTGAAACTTGACAAAATAAAGGAGTTCTCAGTTTTGCCTCAATGGTTTGTTTCCTCCTCAAGTAGCCCTAGGCACAGACTGTGGAAAAGCACTTTCATTGAGAGTGGTCGCCAAGCTTCTAAGGAATTACAAGTTTCCGAAATACCAGCAAATATTTTTTCACCCAATCTTGATGATACTTGGTGGTAATGATGAGTACACAAATCCCACTTGGCTCACCAAATTTTGTTCTTCTAGGTTGAAGCGTTCGTCTAGAGTAGCAGTTTTTATATTTAATTTTCACTCTGTTCTCTCATATATAGATAGATGAATTTGGAACTCTAAATCCAACATGGTTTGTAGTAGCTCTTCGAAACTTCACAAAATAAAGGAGTTCTGAGTTTTGTCTCTGTGGTTTGTTTCCTCTTCAAGTAGCCCGAGGCACAGACTGTGGAAAAGCACTTTCATTGAGAGGGGTTGCCAAGCTTCTAAGAAATAACGGGTTTCCGAAATACCAGCAAATATTTTTTCACCCAATCTTGATGATACTTGGTGGTATTGATCAGTACACAAATCCCACTTGACTCACCAAATTTTGCTCTTCTAGGCTGAAGCGTTCGTCTACAGTAGCAGTTTTTATATCTAGGTTACCCTCTGTTCTCTCCTATATAGATATATGAATTTGGAACTCTAAATCCAACATGGTTTGTAGTAGCTCTTTGAAACTTGACAAAATAAAGGAGTTGTCAGTTTTGTCTCTATGGTTTGTTTCCTCTTCAAGTAGCCCTAGCACAGACTGTAGAAAAGCACTTTAATTGAGAGGGGTTGCCAAGCTTCTAAGAAATTACGAGTTTCCGAAATACCAGCAAATATTTTTTCACCCAATCTTGATGATACTTGGTGGTAATGATCAGTACACAAATCCCACTTTGCTCACCAAATTTTGTTCTTCTAGGTTGAAGCATTCGTCTACAGTAGCAGTTTTTATATTTAGGTTTCCCTCTGTTCTCTCCTATTTAGATAGATGAATTTGGAACTCTAAATCCAACATGGTTTGTAGTAGCTCTTTAAACTTGACAAAATAAAGGAGTTCTCAGTTTTGCCTCAATGGTTTGTTTCCTCCTCAAGTAGCCCTAGGCACAGACTGTGGAAAAGCACTTTCATAGAGAGTGGTCGCCAAGCTTCTAAGAAATTACAAGTTTCCGAAATACCAGCATATATTTTTTCACCCAATCTTGATGATACTTGGTGGTAATGATAAGTACACAAATCCCACTTGGCTCACCAAATTTTGTTCTTCTAGTTTGAAGCTTTCGTCTACAGTAGCAGTTTTTATATTTAGGTTTCCCTCTGTTCTCTCCTATATAGATAGATGAATTTGGAACTCTAAATCCAACATGGTTTGTAGTAGCTCTTTGAAACTTCACAAAATAAAGGAATTCTGAGTTTTATCTCTGTGGTTTGTTTCCTCTTCAAGTAGCCCTAGGCACAGACTGTGGAAAACCACTTTCATTGAGAGGGGTTGCCACGCTTCTAAGAAATAACGAGTTTCCGAAATACCAGCAAATATTTTTTCACCCAATCTCGATGATACTTGGTGGTAATGATCAGTACACAAATCCCACTTGGCTCACCAAATTTTGTTCTTCTACGTTGAAGCGTTCGTCTACAGTAGCAGTTTTTATATTTTGGTTTCCCTCTGTTCTCTCCTTTATAGATAGATGAAATTGGAACTCTAAATCCAACATGGTTTGTAGTAGCTCTTTGAAACTTGACAAAATAAAGGAGTTCTCAGTTTTTTCTCTATGGTTTGTTTCCTCATCAAGTACCCCTAGGCACAGACTGTGGAAAAGCAATTTCATTGAGAGGGGTATCCAAGCTTCTAAGAAATTACAAGTTTCCGAAATACCAGCAAATATTTTTTCACCCAGTCTTGATGATACTTGGTGGTAATGATCAGTACACAAATCCCACTTGGCTCATCAAATTTTGTTCTTCTACGTTGAAGCGTTCGTCTACAGTAGCAGTTTTTATATTTAGGTTTCCCTCTGTTCTCTCCTTTATAGATGGATGAAATTTAAACTCTAAATCCACTATGGTTTGTAGTAGCTATTTGAAACTTGACAAAATGAAGGAGTTCTCAGTTTTGTCTCAATGGTTTGTTTCCTCCTCAAGTAGCCCTACGCGCAGACTGTGGAAAAGCACTTTCATTGAGAGTGGTTGCCAAGCTTCTAAGAAATTACAAGTTTCCGAAATACCAGCAAATATTTTTTCACCCAATCTTGATGATACTTGGTGGTAATGATGAGTACACAAATCCCACTTGGCTCACCAAATTTTGTTCTTCTAGGTTGAAGCGTTCGTCTACAATAGCAGTTTTTATATTTAGGTTTCACTCTGATCTCTTATATATAGATAGATGAATTTGGAACTCTAAATCCAACATGGTTTGTAATAGCTCTTTGATACTTGACAAAAAAAAGGAGTTCTCAGTTTTGTCTCTATGGTTTGTTTCCTCTTCAAATAGCCCTAGTCACAGACTGAGGAAAAGCACTTTCATTGAGAGGGGTTGCCAAGCGTCTAAGAAATTACGAGTTTCCGAAATACCAGCAAATATTTTTTCACCCAATCTTGATGATACTTGTTGCTAATGATCAGTACACAAATCCCATTTGACTCACCAAATTTTTTTCTTCTAGGTTGAAGCGTTTGTCTACAGTAGCAGTTTTTATATTTAGGTTTCTCTCTGTTCTCTCCTATATAGATAGATGAATTTGGAACTCTAAATCCAACATGGATTGTAGTAGCTCTTTGAAACTTGACAAAATAAAGGAGTTCTCTGTTTTGTCTCTATGGTTTGTTTCCTCTTCAAGTAGCCCTAGGCACAGACTGTGGAAAAGCACTTTCATTGAGAGGGGTTTCCAAGCTTCTTAGAAATAACGAGTTTCCGAAATACCAGCAAATATTTTTTCACCCAATCTTGATGATACTTGGTGGTAATGATCAGTACACAGATCCCACTTGGCTCACCAATTTTTTCTTCTAGGTTGAAGCGTTCGTCTACAGTAGTCGTTTTTATATTTAGGTTTCCCTCTGTTCTCTCCTATATAGATATATGAATTTGGAACTCTAAATCCAACATGGTTTGTAGTAGCTCCTTGAAACTTGACAAAATAAAGGAGTTCTCAGTTTTGCCTCAATGGTTTGTTTCCTCCTCAAGTAGCCCTAGGCACAGACTGTGGAAAGCACTTTCATTGAGAGTGGTCGCCAAGCTTCTAAGAAATTACAAGTTTCCGAAATACCAGCATATATTTTTTCACCCAATCTTGATGATACTCGGTGGTAATGATCAGTACACAAATCCCACTTGGCTCACCAAATTTTGTTCTTCTAGTTTGAAGCTTTCGTCTACAGTAGCAGTTTTTATATTTAGGTTTCCCTCTGTTCTCTCCTACATAGATAGATGAATTTGGAATTCTAAATCCAACATGGTTTGTAGTAGCTCTTTGAAACTTCACAGAATAAAGGAATTCTGAGTTTTATCTCTGTGGTTTGTTTCCTCTTCAAGTAGCCCTATGCACAGACTGTGGAAAACCACTTTCATTGAGAGAGGTTGCCACACTTCTATGAAATAACGAGTTTCCGAAATACCAGCAAATATTTTTTCACCCAATCTCGATGATACTTGGTGGTAATGATCAGTACACAAATCCCACTTGGCTCACCAAATTTTGTTCTTCTACGTTGAAGCATTCGTCTACAGTACCAGTTTTTATATTTAGGTTTCCCTCTGTTCTCTCCTTTATAGATAGATGAATTTGGAACTCTAAATCCAACATGGTTTGTAATAGCTCTTTGATACTTGACAAAATAAAGGAGTTCTCAGTTTTGTCTCTATGGTTTGTTTCCTCTTCAAATAGCCCTAGTCACAGACTGAGGAAAAGCACTTTCATTGAGAGGGGTTGCCAAGCGTCTAAGAAATAACGTGTTTTCAAAATACCAGCAAATATTTTTTTACCCAATCTTGATGATACTTGGTGGTAATGATCAGTACACAAATCCCACTTGGCTCACCAAATTTTGTTCTTCTAGGTTGAAGCGTTCGTCTACAGTAGCAGTTTTTATATTAGGTTTCTCTCTGTTCTCTCCTATATAGATAGATGAATTTGGAACTCTAAATCCAACATGGATTGTAGTAGCTCTTTGAAACTTGACAAAATAAAGGAGTTCTCAGTTTTGTCTCTATGGTTTGTTTCCTCTTCAAGTAGCCCTGGGAACAGACTGTGGAAAAGCACTTTCATTGAGAGGGGTTTCCAAGCTTCTAAGAAATAACGAGTTTCCGAAATACCAGCAAATATTTTTTCACCCAATCTTGATGATACTTCGTGGTAATGATCAGTACACAGATCCCACTTGGCTCACCAATTTTGTTCTTCTAGGTTGAAGCGTTCGTCTACAGTAGTCGTTTTTATATTTAGGTTTCCCTCTGTTCTCTCCTATATAGATATATGAATTTGGAACTCTAAATCCAACATGGTTTGTAGTAGCTCTTTGAAACTTGACAAAATAAAGGAGTTCTCAGTTTTGCCTCAATGGTTTGTTTCCTCCTCAAGTAGCCCTAGGCACAGACTGTGGAAAAGCACTTTCATTGAGAGTGGTCGCCAAGCTTCTAAGGAATTACAAGTTTCCGAAATACCAGCATATATTTTTTCACCCAATCTTGATGATACTTGGTGGTAATGGTCAGTACACAAATCCCACTTGGCTCACAAAATTTTGTTCTTCTAGTTTGAAGCTTTCGTCTACAGTAGCAGTTTTTATATTTAGGTTTCCCTTTGTTCTCTCCTATATAGATAGATGAATTTGGAACTCTAAATCCAACATGGTTTGTAGTAGCTCTTTGAAACTTCACAAAATAAAGGAATTCTGAGTTTTATCTCTGTGGTTTGTTTCCTCTTCAAGTAGCCCTAGGCACAGACTGTGGAAAACCACTTTCATTGAGAGGGGTTGCCACGCTTCTAAGAAATAACGAGTCTCCGAAATACCAGCAAATATTTTTTCACCCAATCTTGATGATACTTGGTGGTATTGATCAGTACACAAATCCCACTAGGCTCACCAAATTTTGTTCTTCTACGTTGAAGCGTTCGTCTACAGTAGCAGTTTTTATATTTAGGTTTCCCTCTGTTCTCTCCTTTATAGATAGATGAATTTGGAACTCTAAATACAACATGGTTTGTAGTAGCTCTTTGAATCTTGACAAAATAAAGGAGTTCTCAGTTTTGTCTCAATGGTTTGTTTCCTCCTCAAGTAGCCCTAGGCGCAGACTGTGGAAAAGCACTTTCATTGAGAGTGGTTGCCAAGCTTCTAAGAAATTACAAGTTTCCGAAATACCAGCAAATATTTTTTCACCCAATCTTGATGATACTTGGTGTTAATGGTCAGTACACAAATCCCACTTGGCTCACCAAATTTTGTTCTTCTAGTTTGAAGCTTTCGTCTACAGGAGCAGTTTTTATATTTAGGTTTCCCTCTGTTCTCTCCTATATAGATAGATGAATTTGGAACTCTAAATCCAACATGGTTTGTAGTAGCTCTTCGAAACTTCACAAAATAAAGGAGTTCTGAGTTTTGTCTCTGTGGTTTGTTTCCTCTTCAAGTAGCCCTAGGGACAGACTGTGGAAAACCACTTTCATTGAGAGGGGTTGCCCCGCTTCTAAGAAATAACGAGTTTCCGAAATACCAGCAAATATTTTTTCACCCAATCTTGATGATACTTGTTGCTAATGATCAGTACACAAATCCCACTTGGCTCACCAAATTTTGTTCTTCTAGGTTGAGGCGTTCGTCTACAGTAGCAGTTTTTATATTTAGGTTTCTCTCTGTTCTCTCCTATATAGATACATGAATTTGGAACTCTAATTCCAACATGGATTGTAGTAGCTCTTTGAAACTTGACAAAATAAAGGAGTTTTCAGTTTGGTCTCTATGGTTTGTTTCGTCTTCAAGTAGCCCAAGGCACAGACTGTGGAAGCACTTTCATTGAGATGGGTTGCCAAGCTTCTAAGAAATAACGAGTTTCCAAAATACCAGCAAATATTTTTTCACCCAGTCTTGATGATACTTGGTGGTAATGATCAGTACACAAATCCCACTTGGCTCACCAAATTTTGTTCTTCTAGGTTGAAGCGTTCGTCTACAGTAGCAGTTTTTATATTTAGGTTTCCCTCTGTTCTCCCGTATATAGATAGATGAATTTGGAACTCTAAATCCAACATGGTTTGTAGTAGCTCTTTGAAACTTGACAAAATAAAGGAGTTCTGAGTTTTGACTCTATGGTTTGTTTCCTCTTCACGTAGCCCTATGCGCACACTGTGGAAAAGCACTTTCATTGAGAGGGGTTGCCAAGCTTCTAAGAAATAACGAGTTTCCGAAGAACCAGCAAATATTTTTTCACCCAATCTTGATGATACTTGTTGCTAATGATCAGTACACAAATCCCACTTGGCTCACCAAATTTTATTCTTCTAGGTTGAAGCGTTCATCTACAGTAGCAGGTTTTATATTTAGGTTTCTCTCTGTTCTCTCCTATATAGTTAGATGAATGTGGAACTCCAAATCCAACATGGATTGTAGTAGCTCTTTGAAACTTGACAAAATAAAGGAGTTCTCAGTTTTGTCTCTATGGTTTGTTTCGTCTTCAAATAGCCCTAGGCACAGACTGTGGAAGCACTTTCATTGTGATGGGTTGCCAAGCTTCTAAGAAATAACGAGTTTCCAAAATACCAGCAAATATTTTTTCACCCAGTCTTGATGATACTGTGTGGTAATGATCAGTACACAAATCCCACTTGGCTCACCAAATTTTGTTCTTCTAGGTTGAAGCGTTCGTCTACAGTAGCAGTTTTTATATTAGGTTTCTCTCTGTTCTCTCCTATATAGATAGATGAATTTGGAACTCTAAATCCAACATGGATTGTAGTAGCTCTTTGAAACTTGACAAAATAAAGGAGTTCTCAGTTTTGTCTCTATGGTTTGTTTCCTCTTCAAGTAGCCCTGGGAACAGACTGTGGAAAAGCACTTTCATTGAGAGGGGTTTCCAAGCTTCTAAGAAATAATGAGTTTCCGAAATACCAGCAAATATTTTTTCACCAAATCTTGATAATACTTGGTGGTAATGTTCAGTACACAGATCCCACTTGGCTCACCAATTTTGTTCTTCTAGGTTGAAGCGTTCGTCTACAGTAGTCGTTTTTATATTTAGGTTTCCCTCTGTTCTCTCCTATATAGATATATGAATTTGGAACTCTAAATCCAACATGGTTTGTAGTAGCTCTTTGAAACTTGACAAAATAAAGGAGTTCTCAGTTTTGCCTCAATGGTTTGCTTCCTCCTCAAGTAGCCCTAGGCAAGACTGTGGAAAAGCACTTTCATTGAGAGTGGTCGCCAAGCTTCTAAGGAATTACAAGTTTCCGAAATACCAGCATATATTTTTTCACCCAATCTTGATGATACTTGGTGGTAATGGTCAGTACACAAATCCCACTTGGCTCACAAAATTTTGTTCTTCTAGTTTGAAGCTTTCGTCTACAGTAGCAGTTTTTATATTTAGGTTTCACTTTGTTCTCTCCTATATAGATAGATGAATTTGGAACTCTAAATCCAACATGGTTTGTAGTAGCTCTTTGAAACTTCACAAAATAAAGGAATTCTGAGTTTTATCTCTGTGGTTTGTTTCCTCTTCAAGTAGCCCTAGGCACAGACTGTGGAAAACCACTTTCATTGAGAGGGGTTGCCACGCTTCTAAGAAATAACGAGTCTCCGAAATACCAGCAAATATTTTTTCACCCAATCTTGATGATACTTGGTGGTATTGATCAGTACACAAATCCCACTAGGCTCACCAAATTTTGTTCTTCTAGGTTGAAGCGTTCGTCTACAGTAGCAGTTTTATATTTAGGTTTCCCTCTGTTCTCTCCTGTATAGATAGATGAATTTGGAACTCTAAATCCAACATGGTTTGTACTAGCTCTTTGAAACTTGAAAAATAAAAGCGTTCTCAGTTTTGTCTCTATGGATTGTTTCCTCTTCTCTTAGCCCTAGGCACAGACTGTGGAAAAGCATTTTCATTGAGAGGGGTTGCCAAGCTTCTAAGAAATGACGAGTTTGCGAAATACCAGCAAATATTTTTTCACCCAATATTGATGATACTTGTTGCTAATGATCAGTACACAAGTCCCACTTGGCTCACCAAATTTTGTTCTTCTAGTTTGAAGCTTTCGTCTACACTTAGCGGTTTTTATATTTAGGTTTCTCTCTGTTCTCTCCTATATAGATAGATGAATTTGGAACTCTAAATCCAACATGGTTTGTAGTAGCTCTTTGAAACTTGACAAAATAAAGGAATTCTCAGTTTTGTCTCTATGGTTTGTTTCCTCTTCAAGTAGCCCGAGGCACAGACTGTGGAAAAGCACTTTCATTGAGAGGGGTTGCCAAGCTTCTAAGAAATAACGGGTTTCCGAAATACCAGCAAATATTTTTTCACCCAATCTTGATGATACTTGGTGGTATTGATCAGTACACAAATCCCACTTGACTCACCAAATTTTGCTCTTCTAGGTTGAAGCGTTCGTCTACAGTAGCAGTTTTTATATCTAGGTTACCCTCTGTTCTCTCCTATATAGATATATGAATTTGAAACTCTAAATCCAACATGGTTTGTAGTAGCTCTTTGAAACTTGACAAAATAAAGGAGTTGTCAGTTTTGTCTCTATGGTTTGTTTCCTCTTCAAGTAGCCCTAGCACAGACTGTAGAAAAGCACTTTAATTGAGAGGGGTTGCCAAGCTTCTAAGAAATTACGAGTTTCTGAAATACCAGCAAATATTTTTTCACCCAATCTTGATGATACTTGGTGGTAATGATCAGTACACAAATCCCACTTTGCTCACCAAATTTTGTTCTTCTAGGTTAAAGCATTCGTCTACAGTAGCAGTTTTTATATTTAGGTTTCCCTCTGTTCTCTCCTATTTAGATAGATGAATTTGGAACTCTAAATCCAACATGGTTTGTAGTAGCTCTTTGAAACTTGACAAAATAAAGGAGTTCTCAGTTTTGCCTCAATGGTTTGTTTCCTCCTCAAGTAGCCCTAGGCACAGACTGTGGAAAACCACTTTCATTGAGAGGGGTTGCCACGCTTCTAAGAAATAACGAGTTTCCGAAATACCAGCAAATATTTTTTCACCCAATCTCGATGATACTTGGTGGTAATGATCAGTACACAAATCCCACTTGGGCTCACCAAATTTTGTTCTTCTACGTTGAAGCGTTCGTCTACAGTAGCAGTTTTTATATTTTGGTTTCCCTCTGTTCTCTCCTTTATAGATAGATGAAATTGGAACTCTAAATCCAACGTGGTTTGTAGTAGCTCTTTGAAACTTGACAAAATAAAGGAGTTCTCAGTTTTGTCTCAATGGTTTGTTTCCTCCTCAAGTAGCCCTAGGCGCAGACTGTGGAAAAGCACTTTCATTGAGAGTGGTTGCCAAGCTTCTAAGAAATTACAAGTTTCCGAAATACCAGCAAATATTTTTTCACCCAATCTTGATGATACTTGGTGGTAATGATGAGTACACAAATCCCACTTGGCTCACCAAATTTTGTTCTTCTAGGTTGAAGCGTTCGTCTACAATAGCAGTTTTTATATTTAGGTTTCACTCTGATCTCTTATATATAGATAGATGAATTTGGAACTCTAAATCCAACATGGTTTGTAATAGCTCTTTGATACTTGACAAAATAAAGGGTTCTCAGTTTTGTCTCTATGGTTTGTTTCCTCTTCAAGTAGCCCTGGGAACAGACTGTGGAAAAGCACTTTCATTGAGAGGGGTTTCCAAGCTTCTAAGAAATAACGAGTTTCCGAAATACCAGCAAATATTTTTTCACCCAATCTTGATGATACTTCGTGGTAATGATCAGTACACAGATCCCACTTGGCTCACCAATTTTGTTCTTCTAGGTTGAAGCGTTCGTCTACAGTAGTCGTTTTTATATTTAGGTTTCCCTCTGTTCTCTCCTATATAGATATATGAATTTGGAACTCTAAATACAACATGGTTTGTAGTAGCTCTTTGAAACTTGACAAAATAAAGGAGTTCTCAGTTTTGCCTCAATGGTTTGTTTCCTCCTCAAGTAGCCCTAGGCACAGACTGTGGAAAAGCACTTTCATTGAGAGTGGTCGCCAAGCTTCTAAGAAATTACAAGTTTCCGAAATACCAGCATATATTTTTTCACCCAATCTTGATGATACTTGGTGGTAATGGTCAGTACACAAATCCCACTTGGCTCACCAAATTTTGTTCTTCTAGTTTGAAGCTTTCGTCTACAGTAGCAGTTTTTATATTTAGGTTTCCCTCTGTTCTCTCCTATATAGATAGATGAATTTGGAACTCTAAATCCAACATGGTTTGTAGTAGCTCTTTGAAACTTCACAAAATAAAGGAATTCTGAGTTTTATCTCTGTGGTTTGTTTCCTCTTCAAGTAGCCCTAGGCACAGACTGTGGAAAACCACTTTCATTGA
>NW_027516235.1:0-20871 GCF_048772815.1 Callospermophilus lateralis
ACTTTCAAGTAATGAGCAGTACACCAATCAAACTTGGATGCCCAAGTTTCGTTCTCCTAGGTTGATGCATTCGTTTGCAGTAACAGTTTGAATTTCTAGGTTTTACTCTGTTTTCTCTTATATTGACAGATGCAGTTCGAACTCTAAATCAAACATGGTTTGTGCTAGCTTCTTGAATCTTGACAAAATACTGTAGTTCTATGTTCTATCTCTAAGGTTTGTTTCCTCTTGATGTAGCCTAATGCAGGGACTGGCGAATATCACTTTTATTGAAAGGGGTTGCCAAACTTCCAAAAACTAGTGTCTTCTGAAATCTCAACATATATTTTTTTATCCAATGTTCATGATACTATCGAGTAATGATCAGTACACCAATCCCACTTGGATGCTCAAGTTTCATTCTCCTACATTGAAGCATTCGTTTGCAGTAACAGTTTGAATTTTTAGGTTTCACTCTGTTTTCTCCTATATTGACAAATGTAGTTCAAACTCTAAATCATACACGGTTTGGGCTAGCTTCTTGAAACTTGACACAATAAAGTAGTTCTACATTCTATCACTAAGGTTTGTTTCCTCTTGATGTAGCCTTCAGCACAGACTGGCGAATAACACTTTCAATGAAAGGCGTTGTTAGGCTGACAAAAAACTAGAGTCTCCTGAAATCTCAACACATATTTTTTTTCCGACCTTAATGATACTTTCAAGTCATGAGCAGTATACCAATCAAACTTGGATGCCCAAGTTTCTTCTCCTAGGTTGATGCATTCGTTTGCAGTAACAGTTTGAATTTCAAGGTTTCACTCTGTTTTCTCCTATATTGACAGATGCAGCTAGAACTCTAAATCAAACACGGTTTGTGCTAGCTTCTTGAAACTTGACACAATAAAGTAGTTCTACGTTCTATCTCTAAAGGTTTGTTTCCTCTTGATGTAGCCTAATGCAGGGACTGGCGAATAACACTTATATTGAAAGGGGTTGCCAAACTGTCAAAAAACTAGAGTCTCCTGAAATCTCAACATATATTTTTTCATCCAATCTTCATGATACATTCAAGTAATGATCAGTTCACCATTCCCACTTGGATGCCCAAGTTTTGTTCTTCTAGTTTGAAGCATTCGTTTGCAGGAACAGTTTGAATTATTAGGTTTCACTCTGTTTTCTCCTATATTGACAGATGCATTTAGAACTTTAAATCAAACACGGTTTGTGCTAGCTACTTGAAACATGACACAATAAAGTAGTTCTACGTTCTATCCCTAAGGTTTGTTTCCTCTTGATGTACCCTTAAGCAGAGACTGGCGAATAACACATTCAATGAAAGGCGTTGTTAGGCTGCCAAAAAACTACAGTCTCCTGAAATCTCATCATATATTTTTTCTTCCGACCTTCATGATACTTTCAAGTAATGAGCAGTGCACCAATCAAACTTGGATGCCCAAGTTTCGTTCTCCTAGGTTGAAGCATTCGTTTGCAGGAACAGTTTGAATTTTTAGGTTTCACTCTGTTTTGTCCTATATTGACAGATGCAGTTCGAACTCTAAATCAAACACGGTTTGTGCTAGCTTCTTGAATCTTGACAAAATACTGTAGTTCTACGTTCTATCTCTAAGGTTTGTTTCCTCTTGATGTAGCCTAATGCAGGGACTGGCGAATAACACTTTTATTGAAAGGGGTTGCCAAACTTCCAAAAACTAGAGTCTTCTGAAATCTCAACATATATTTTTTCATCCAATCTTCATGACACTTTCAAGTAATGATCAGTACACCAATCCCACTTGGATGCTCAAGTTTCATTCTGCTACGTTGAAGCATTCGTTTGCAGGAACAGTTTGAATTTTTAGGTTTCACTCTGTTTTCTCCTACATTGACAGATGCAGTTAGAACTTTAAATCAAAAACGGTTTGGGCTAGCTACTTGAAACATGACTCAATAAAGTAGTTCTACGTTCTATCCCTAAGGTTTGTTTCCTCTTGATGTAGCCTTAAGCAGAGACTGACGAATAACACATTCAATGAAAGGCGTTGTTAGGCTGCCAAAAAACTACAGTCTCCTGAAATCTCATTATATATTTTTTCTTCCGACCTTCATGATACTTTCAAGTAATGAGCAGTGCACCAATCAAACTTGGATGCCCAAGTTTCGTTCTCCTAGGTTGAAGCATTCGTTTGCAGGAACAGTTTGAATTTTTAGGTTTCACTCTGTTTTGTCCTATATTGACAGATGCAGTTCGAACTCTAAATCAAACACGGTTTGTGCTAGCTTATTGAATCTTGACAAAATACTGTAGTTCTACGTTCTATCTCTAAGGTTTGTTTCCTCTTCATGTAGCCTAATGCAGGGACTGGCGAATAACACTTTTTTTGAAAGGGGTTGCCAAACTTCCAAAAACTAGAGTCTTCTGAAATCTCAACATATATTTTTTCATTCAATCTTCATGACACTTTCAAGTAATGATCAGTACACCAATCCCACTTGGATGCTCAAATTTCATTCTCCTACGTTGAAGCATTCGTTTGCAGGAACAGATTGAATTTTTAGGTTTCACTCTGTTTTCTCCTATATTGACAAATGTAGTTCAAACTCTAAATCATACACGGTTTGGGCTAGCTTCTTGAAACTTGACACAATAAAGTAGTTCTACATTCTATCCCTAAGGTTTGTTTCCTCTTGATGTAGCCTTCAGCACAGACTGGCGAATAACACTTTCAATGAAAGGCGTTGTTAGGCTGCCAAAAAACTAGAGTCTCCTGAAATCTCAACACATATTTTTTTTCCGATATTAATGATACTTTCAAGTAATGAGCAGTACACCAATCAAACTTGGATGCCCAATTTCGTTCTCCTAGGTTGATGCATTCGTTTGCAGTAACAGTTTGAATTTCTAGGTTTCACTCTGTTTTCTCCTATATTGACAGATGCAGCTAGAACTCTAAATCAAACACGGTTTGTGCTAGCTTCTTGAAACTTGACACAATAAAGTAGTTCTACGTTCTATCTCTAAGGTTTGTTTCCTCTTGATGTAGCCTAATGCAGGGACTGGCGAATAACACTTATATTGAAAGGGGTTGCCAAACTGTCAAAAAACTAGAGTCTCCTGAAATCTCAACATATATTTTTTCATCCATTCTTCATGATACATTCAAGTAATGATCAGTTCACCATTCCCACTTGGATGCCCAAGTTTTGTTCTTCTAGGTTGAAGCATTCGTTTGCAGGAACAGTTTGAATTATTAGGTTTCACTCTGTTTTCTCCTATATTGACAGATGCATTTAGAACTTTAAATCAAACACGGTTTGTGCTAGCTACTTGAAACATGACACAATAAAGTAGTTCTACGTTCTATCCCTAAGTTTTGTTTCCTCTTGATGTAGCCTTAAGCAGAGACTGGCGAATAACACATTCAATGAAAGGCGTTGTTAGGCTGCCAAAAAACTACAGTCTCCTGAAATCTCATCATATATTTTTTCTTCCGACATTCATGATACATTCAAGTAATGAGCAGTGCACCAATCAAACTTGGATGCCCAAGTTTCGTTCTCCTAGGTTGAAGCATTCGTTTGCAGGAACAGTTTGAATTTTTAGGTTTCACTCTGTTTTGTCCTATATTGACAGATGCAGTTCGAACTCTAAATCAAACACGGTTTGTGCTAGCTTCTTGAATCTTGACAAAATACTGTAGTTCTACGTTCTATCTCTAAGGTTTGTTTCCTCTTGATGTAGCCTAATGCAGGGACTGGCGAATAACACTTTTATTGAAAGGGGTTGCCAAACTTCCAAAAACTAGAGTCTTCTGAAATCTCAACATATATTTTTTCATCCAATCTTCATGACACTTTCAAGTAATGATCAGTACACCAATCCCACTTGGATGCTCAAGTTTCATTCTGCTACGTTGAAGCATTCGTTTGCAGGAACAGTTTGAATTTTTAGGTTTCACTCTGTTTTCTCCTACATTGACAGATGCAGTTAGAACTTTAAATCAAAAACGGTTTGGGCTAGCTACTTGAAACATGACTCAATAAAGTAGTTCTACGTTCTATCCCTAAGGTTTGTTTCCTCTTGATGTAGCCTTAAGCAGAGACTGACGAATAACACATTCAATGAAAGGCGTTGTTAGGCTGCCAAAAAACTACAGTCTCCTGAAATCTCATTATATATTTTTTCTTCCGACCTTCATGATACTTTCAAGTAATGAGCAGTGCACCAATCAAACTTGGATGCCCAAGTTTCGTTCTCCTAGGTTGAAGCATTCGTTTGCAGGAACAGTTTGAATTTTTAGGTTTCACTCTGTTTTGTCCTATATTGACAGATGCAGTTCGAACTCTAAATCAAACACGGTTTGTGCTAGCTTCTTGAATCTTGACAAAATACTGTAGTTCTACGTTCTATCTCTAAGGTTTGTTTCCTCTTCATGTAGCCTAATGCAGGGACTGGCGAATAACACTTTTATTGAAAGGGGTTGCCAAACTTCCAAAAACTAGAGTCTTCTGAAATCTCAACATATATTTTTTCATTCAATCTTCATGACACTTTCAAGTAATGATCAGTACACCAATCCCACTTGGATGCTCAAGTTTCATTCTCCTACGTTGAAGCATTCGTTTGCAGGAACAGATTGAATTTTTAGGTTTCACTCTGTTTTCTCCTATATTGACAAATGTAGTTCAAACTCTAAATCATACACGGTTTGGGCTAGCTTCTTGAAACTTGACACAATAAAGTAGTTCTACATTCTATCCCTAAGGTTTGTTTCCTCTTGATGTAGCCTTCAGCACAGACTGGCGAATAACACTTTCAATGAAAGGCGTTGTTAGGCTGCCAAAAAACTAGAGTCTCCTGAAATCTCAACACATATTTTTTTTCCGATATTAATGATACTTTCAAGTAATGAGCAGTACACCAATCAAACTTGGATGCCCAATTTCGTTCTCCTAGGTTGATGCATTCGTTTGCAGTAACAGTTTGAATTTCTAGGTTTCACTCTGTTTTCTCCTATATTGACAGATGCAGCTAGAACTCTAAATCAAACACGGTTTGTGCTAGCTTCTTGAAACTTGACACAATAAAGTAGTTCTACGTTCTATCTCTAAGGTTTGTTTCCTCTTGATGTAGCCTAAAGCATGGACTGGCGAATAACACTTATATTGAAAGGGGTTGCCAAACTTTCAAAAAACTAGAGTCTCCTGAAATCTCAACATATATTTTTTCATCCAATCTTCATGATACATTCAAGTAATGATCAGTACACCATTCCCACTTGGATGCCCAAGTTTTGTTCTTCTAGGTTGAAGCATTCGTTTGCAGGAACAGTTTGAATTTTTAGGTTTCACTCTGTTTTCTCCTATATTGACAGATGCAGTTAGAACTTTAAATCAAACACGGTTTGTGCTAGCTACTTGAAACATGACACAATAAAGTAGTTCTACGTTCTATCCCTAAGGTTTGTTTCCTCTTGATGTAGCCTTAAGCAGAGACTGGCGAATAACACATTTAATGAAAGGTGTTGTTAGGCTGCCAAAAAACTACAGTCTCCTGAAATCTCATCATATATTTTTTCTTCCGACCTTCATGATACTTTCAAGTAATGAGCAGTGCACCAATCAAACTTGGATGCCCAAGTTTCGTTCTCCTAGGTTGAAGCATTCGTTTGCAGGAACAGTTTGAATTTTTAGGTTTCACTCTGTTTTGTCCTATATTGACAGATGCAGTTCGAACTCTAAATCAAACATGGTTTGTGCTAGCTTCTTGAATCTTGACAAAATACTGTAGTTCTACGTTCTATCTCTAAGGTTTGTTTCCTCTTGATGTAGCCTAATGCAGGGACTGGCGAATATCACTTTTATTGAAAGGGGTTGCCAAACTTCCAAAAACTAGAGTCTTCTGAAATATCAACATATATTTTTTTATCCAATGTTCATGATACTATCGAGTAATGATCAGTACACCAATCCCACTTGGATGCTCAAGTTTCATTCTCCTACGTTGAAGCATTCGTTTGCAGTAACAGTTTGAATTTTTAGGTTTCACTCTGTTTTCTCTTATATTGACAAATGTAGTTCAAACTCTAAATCATACACGGTTTGGGCTAGCTTCTTGAAACTTGACACAATAAAGTAGTTCTACATTCTATCCCTAAGGTTTGTTTCCTCTTGATGTAGCCTTCAGCACAGACTGGCGAATAACACTTTCAATGAAAGGCGTTGTTAGGCTGCCAAAAAACTAGAGTCTCCTGAAATCTCAACACATATTTTTTTTCCGAACTTAATGATACTTTCAAGTAATGAGCAGTACACCAATCAAACTTGGATGCCCAAGTTTCTTCTCCTAGGTTGATGCATTCGTTTGCAGTAACAGTTTGAATTTCTAGGTTTCACTCTGTTTTCTCCAATATTGACAGATGCAGCTAGAACTCTAAATCAAACACGGTTTGTGCTAGTTTCTTGAAACTTGACACAATAAAGTAGTTCTACGTTCTATCTCTAAGGTTTGTTTCCTCTTGATGTAGCCTAATGCAGGGACTGGCGAATAACACTTATATTGAAAGGGGTTGCCAAACTTTCAAAAAACTAGAGTCTCCTGAAATCTCAACATATATTTTTTCATCCAATCTTCATGATACATTCAAGTAATGATCAGTTCACCATTCCCACTTGGATGCCCAAGTTTTGTTCTTCTAGGTTGAAGCATTCGTTTGCAGGAACAGTTTGAATTATTAGGTTTCACTCTGTTTTCTCCTATATTGACAGATGCATTTAGAACTTTAAATCAAACACGGTTTGTGCTAGCTACTTGAAACATGACACAATAAAGTAGTTCTACGTTCTATCCCTAAGGTTTGTTTCCTCTTGATGTAGCCTTAAGCAGAGACTGGCGAATAACACATTCAATGAAAGGCGTTGTTAGGCTGCCAAAAAACTACAGTCTCCTGAAATCTCATCATATATTTTTTCTTCCGACCTTCATGATACTTTCAAGTAATGAGCAGTGCACCAATCAAACTTGGATGCCCAAGTTTCGTTCTCCTAGGTTGAAGCATTCGTTTGCAGGAACAGTTTGAATTTTTAGGTTTCACTCTGTTTTGTCCTATATTGACAGATGCAGTTCGAACTCTAAATCAAACACGGTTTGTGCTAGCTTCTTGAATCTTGACAAAATACTGTAGTTCTACGTTCTATCTCTAAGGTTTGTTTCCTCTTCATGTAACCTAATGCAGGGACTGGCGAATAACACTTTTATTGAAAGGGGTTGCCAAACTTCCAAAAACTAGAGTCTTCTGAAATCTCAACATATATTTTTTCATTCAATCTTCATGACACTTTCAAGTAATGATCAGTACACCAATCCCACTTGGATGCTCAAGTTTCATTCTCCTACGTTGAAGCATTCGTTTGCAGGAACAGATTGAATTTTTAGGTTTCACTCTGTTTTCTCCTATATTGACAAATGTAGTTCAAACTCTAAATCATACACGGTTTGGGCTAGCTTCTTGAAACTTGACACAATAAAGTAGTTCTACGTTCTATCTCTAAGGTTTGTTTCCTCTTGATGTAGCCTAATGCAGGGACTGGCGAATAACACTTATATTGAAAGGGGTTGCCAAACTTTCAAAAAACTAGAGTCTCCTGAAATCTCAACATATATTTTTTCATCCAATCTTCATGATACATTCAAGTAATGATCAGTTCACCATTCCCACTTGGATGCCCAAGTTTTGTTCTTCTAGGTTGAAGCATTCGTTTGCAGGAACAGTTTGAATTTTTAGGTTTCACTCTGTTTTCTCCTATATTGACAGATGCAGTTAGAACTTTATATCAAACACGGTTTGTGCCAGCTACTTGAAACATGACACAATAAAGTAGTTCTACGTTCTATCCCTAAGGTTTGTTTCCTCTTGATGTAGCCTTAAGCAGAGACTGGCGAATAACACATTCAATGAAAGGCGTTGTTAGGCTGCCAAAAAACTACAGTCTCCTGAAATCTCATCATATATTTTTTCTTCCGACCTTCATGATACTTTCAAGTAATGAGCAGTGCACCAATCAAACTTGGATGCCCAAGTTTCGTTCTCCTAGGTTGAAGCATTCGTTTGCAGGAACAGTTTGAATTTTTAGGTTTCACTCTGTTTTGTCCTATATTGACAGATGCAGTTCGAACTCTAAATCAAACACGGTTTGTGCTAGCTTCTTGAATCTTGACAAAATACTGTAGTTCTACGTTCTATCTCTAAGGTTTGTTTCCTCTTCATGTAGCCTAATGCAGGGACTGGCGAATAACACTTTTATTGAAAGGGGTTGCCAAACTTCCAAAAACTAGAGTCTTCTGAAATCTCAACATATATTTTTTCATCCAATCTTCATGACACTTTCAAGTAATGATCAGTACACCAATCCCACTTGGATGCTCAAGTTTCATTCTCCTACGTTAAAGCATTCGTTTGCAGGAACAGTTTGAATTTTTAGATTTCACTCTGTTTTCTCCTACATTGACAGATGCAGTTAGAACTTTAAATCAAAAACGGTTTGGGCTAGCTACTTGAAACATAACACAATAAAGTAGTTCTATGTTCTATCCCTAAGGTTTGTTTCCTCTTGATGTAGCCTTAAGCAGAGACTGACGAATAACACATTCAATGAAAGGTGTTGTTAGGCTGCCAAAAAACTACAGTCTCCTGAAATCTCATCATATATTTTTTCTTCCGACCTTCATGATACTTTCAAGTAATGAGCAGTGCACCAATCAAACTTGGATGCCCAAGTTTCGTTCTCCTAGGTTGAAGCATTTGTTTGCAGGAACAGTTTGAATTTTTAGGTTTCACTCTGTTTTGTCCTATATTGACAGATGCAGTTCGAACTCTAAATCAAACACGGTTTGTGCTAGCTTTTTGAATCTTGACAAAATACTGTAGTTCTACGTTCTATCTCTAAGGTTTGTTTCCTCTTCATGTAGCCTAATGCAGCGACTGGCGAATAACACTTTTATTGAAAGGGGTTGCCAAACTTGCAAAAACTAGAGTCTTCTGAAATCTCAACATATATTTTTTCATCCAATATTCATGACACTTTCAAGTAATGATCAGTACACCAATCCCACTTGGATGCTCAAGTTTCATTCTCCTACGTTGAAGCATTCGTTTGCAGGAACAGTTTGAATTTTTAGGTTTCACTCTGTTTTCTCCTATATTGACAGATGCAGTTAGAACTTTAAATCAAACACGGTTTGTGCTAGCTACTTGAAACATGACACAATAAAGTAGTTCTACGTTCTATCCCTAAGGTTTGTTTCCTCTTGATGTAGCCTTAAGCAGAGACTGGCGAATAACACATTCAATGAAAGGCGTTGTTAGGCTGCCAAAAAACTACAGTCTCCTGAAATCTCATCATATATTTTTTCTTCCGACCTTCATGATACTTTCAAGTAATGAGCAGTACACCAATCAAACTTGGATGCCCAATTTCGTTCTCCTAGGTTGATGCATTCGTTTGCAGTAACAGTTTGAATTTCTAGGTTTCACTCTGTTTTCTCCTATATTGACAGATGCAGCTAGAACTCTAAATCAAACACGGTTTGTGCTAGCTTCTTGAAACTTGACACAATAAAGTAGTTCTACGTTCTATCTCTAAGGTTTGTTTCCTCTTGATGTAGCCTAAAGCATGGACTGGCGAATAACACTTATATTGAAAGGGGTTGCCAAACTTTCAAAAAACTAGAGTCTCCTGAAATCTCAACATATATTTTTTCATCCAATCTTCATGATACATTCAAGTAATGATCAGTACACCATTCCCACTTGGATGCCCAAGTTTTGTTCTTCTAGGTTGAAGCATTCGTTTGCAGGAACAGTTTGAATTTTTAGGTTTCACTCTGTTTTCTCCTATATTGACAGATGCAGTTAGAACTTTAAATCAAACACGGTTTGTGCTAGCTACTTGAAACATGACACAATAAAGTAGTTCTACGTTCTATCCCTAAGGTTTGTTTCCTCTTGATGTAGCCTTAAGCAGAGACTGGCGAATAACACATTCAATGAAAGGCGTTGTTAGGCTTCCAAAAAACTACAGTCTCCTGAAATCTCATCATATTTTTTCTTCCGACCTTCATGATAGTTTCAAGTAATGAGCAGTGCACCAATCAAACTTGGATGCCCAAGTTTCGTTCTCCTAGGTTGAAGCATTCGTTTGCAGGAACAGTTTGAATTTTTAGGTTTCACTCTGTTTTGTCCTATATTGACAGATGCAGTTCGAACTCTAAATCAAACATGGTTTGTGCTAGCTTCTTGAATCTTGACAAAATACTGTAGTTCTACGTTCTATCTCTAAGGTTTGTTTCCTCTTGATGTAGCCTAATGCAGGGACTGGCGAATATCACTTTTATTGAAAGGGGTTGCCAAACTTCCAAAAACTAGAGTCTTCTGAAATATCAACATATATTTTTTTATCCAATGTTCATGATACTATCGAGTAATGATCAGTACACCAATCCCACTTGGATGCTCAAGTTTCATTCTCCTACGTTGAAGCATTCGTTTGCAGTAACAGTTTGAATTTTTAGGTTTCACTCTGTTTTCTCTTATATTGACAAATGTAGTTCAAACTCTAAATCATACACGGTTTGGGCTAGCTTCTTGAAACTTGACACAATAAAGTAGTTCTACATTCTATCCCTAAGGTTTGTTTCCTCTTGATGTAGCCTTCAGCACAGACTGGCGAATAACACTTTCAATGAAAGGCGTTGTTAGGCTGCCAAAAAACTAGAGTCTCCTGAAATCTCAACACATATTTTTTTTCCGAACTTAATGATACTTTCAAGTAATGAGCAGTACACCAATCAAACTTGGATGCCCAAGTTTCTTCTCCTAGGTTGATGCATTCGTTTGGAGTAACAGTTTGAATTTCTAGGTTTCACTCTGTTTTCTCCAATATTGACAGATGCAGCTAGAACTCTAAATCAAACACGGTTTGTGCTAGCTTCTTGAAACTTGACACAATAAAGTAGTTCTACGTTCTATCTCTAAGGTTTGTTTCCTCTTGATGTAGCCTAATGCAGGGACTGGCGAATAACACTTATATTGAAAGGGGTTGCCAAACTTTCAAAAAACTAGAGTCTCCTGAAATCTCAACATATATTTTTTCATCCAATCTTCATGATACATTCAAGTAATGATCAGTTCACCATTCCCACTTGGATGCCCAAGTTTTGTTCTTCTAGGTTGAAGCATTCGTTTGCAGGAACAGTTTGAATTATTAGGTTTCACTCTGTTTTCTCCTATATTGACAGATGCATTTAGAACTTTAAATCAAACACGGTTTGTGCTAGCTACTTGAAACATGACACAATAAAGTAGTTCTACGTTCTATCCCTAAGGTTTGTTTCCTCTTGATGTAGCCTTAAGCAGAGACTGGCGAATAACACATTCAATGAAAGGCGTTGTTAGGCTGCCAAAAAACTACAGTCTCCTGAAATCTCATCTTATATTTTTTCTTCCGACCTTCATGATACTTTCAAGTAATGAGCAGTGCACCAATCAAACTTGGATGCCCAAGTTTCGTTCTCCTAGGTTGAAGCATTCGTTTGCAGGAACAGTTTGAATTTTTAGGTTTCACTCTGTTTTGTCCTATATTGACAGATGCAGTTCGAACTCTAAATCAAACACGGTTTGTGCTAGCTTCTTGAATCTTGACAAAATACTGTAGTTCTACGTTCTATCTCTAAGGTTTGTTTCCTCTTCATGTAACCTAATGCAGGGACTGGCGAATAACACTTTTATTGAAAGGGGTTGCCAAACTTCCAAAAACTAGAGTCTTCTGAAATCTCAACATATATTTTTTCATTCAATCTTCATGACACTTTCAAGTAATGATCAGTACACCAATCCCACTTGGATGCTCAAGTTTCATTCTCCTACGTTGAAGCATTCGTTTGCAGGAACAGATTGAATTTTTAGGTTTCACTCTGTTTTCTCCTATATTGACAAATGTAGTTCAAACTCTAAATCATACACGGTTTGGGCTAGCTTCTTGAAACTTGACACAATAAAGTAGTTCTACGTTCTATCTCTAAGGTTTGTTTCCTCTTGATGTAGCCTAATGCAGGGACTGGCGAATAACACTTATATTGAAAGGGGTTGCCAAACTTTCAAAAAACTAGAGTCTCCTGAAATCTCAACATATATTTTTTCATCCAATCTTCATGATACATTCAAGTAATGATCAGTTCACCATTCCCACTTGGATGCCCAAGTTTTGTTCTTCTAGGTTGAAGCATTCGTTTGCAGGAACAGTTTGAATTTTTAGGTTTCACTCTGTTTTCTCCTATATTGACAGATGCAGTTAGAACTTTATATCAAACACGGTTTGTGCTAGCTACTTGAAACATGACACAATAAAGTAGTTCTACGTTCTATCCCTAAGGTTTGTTTCCTCTTGATGTAGCCTTAAGCAGAGACTGGCGAATAACACATTCAATGAAAGGCGTTGTTAGGCTGCCAAAAAACTACAGTCTCCTGAAATCTCATCATATATTTTTTCTTCCGACCTTCATGATACTTTCAAGTAATGAGCAGTGCACCAATCAAACTTGGATGCCCAAGTTTCGTTCTCCTAGGTTGAAGCATTCGTTTGCAGGAACAGTTTGAATTTTTAGGTTTCACTCTGTTTTGTCCTATATTGACAGATGCAGTTCGAACTCTAAATCAAACACGGTTTGTGCTAGCTTCTTGAATCTTGACAAAATACTGTAGTTCTACGTTCTATCTCTAAGGTTTGTTTCCTCTTGATGTAGCCTAATGCAGGGACTGGCGAATAACACTTTTATTGAAAGGGGTTGCCAAACTTCCAAAAACTAGAGTCTTCTGAAATCTCAACATATATTTTTTCATCCAATCTTCATGACACTTTCAAGTAATGATCAGTACACCAATCCCACTTGGATGCTCAAGTTTCATTCTCCTACGTTAAAGCATTCGTTTGCAGGAACAGTTTGAATTTTTAGATTTCACTCTGTTTTCTCCTACATTGACAGATGCAGTTAGAACTTTAAATCAAAAACGGTTTGGGCTAGCTACTTGAAACATAACACAATAAAGTAGTTCTATGTTCTATCCCTAAGGTTTGTTTCCTCTTGATGTAGCCTTGAGCAGAGACTGACGAATAACACATTCAATGAAAGGTGTTGTTAGGCTGCCAAAAAACTACAGTCTCCTGAAATCTCATCATATATTTTTTCTTCCGACCTTCATGATACTTTCAAGTAATGAGCAGTGCACCAATCAAACTTGGATGCCCAAGTTTCGTTCTCCTAGGTTGAAGCATTCGTTTGCAGGAACAGTTTGAATTTTTAGGTTTCACTCTGTTTTGTCCTATATTGACAGATGCAGTTCGAACTCTAAATCAAACACGGTTTGTGCTAGCTTCTTGAATCTTGACAAAATACTGTAGTTCTACGTTCTATCTCTAAGGTTTGTTTCCTCTTCATGTAGCCTAATGCAGGGACTGGCGAATAACACTTTTATTGAAAGGGGTTGCCAAACTTCCAAAAACTAGAGTCTTCTGAAATCTCAACATATATTTTTTCATTCAATATTCATGACACTTTCAAGTAATGATCAGTACACCAATCCCACTTGGATGCTCAAGTTTCATTCTCCTACGTTGAAGCATTCGTTTGCAGGAACAGATTGAATTTTTAGGTTTCACTCTGTTTTCTCCTATATTGACAAATGTAGTTCAAACTCTAAATCATACACGGTTTGGGCTAGCTTCTTGAAACTTGACACAATAAAGTAGTTCTACATTCTATCCCTAAGGTTTGTTTCCTCTTGATGTAGCCTTCAGCACAGACTGGCGAATAACACTTTCAATGAAAGGCGTTGTTAGGCTGCCAAAAAACTAGAGTCTCCTGAAATCTCAACACATATTTTTTTTCCGACCTTAATGATACTTTCAAGTAATGAGCAGTACTCCAATCAAACTTGGATGCCCAAGTTCGTTCTCCTAGGTTGATGCATTCGTTTGCAGTAACAGTTTGAATTTCTAGGTTTCACTCTGTTTTCTCCTATATTGACAGATGCAGCTAGAACTATAAATCAAGCACGGTTTGTGCTAGCTTCTTGAAACTTGACACAATAAAGTAGTTCTACGTTCTATCTCTAAGGTTTGTTTCCTCTTGATGTAGCCTAAAGCAGGGACTGGCGAATAACACTTATATTGAAAGGGGTTGCCAAACTTTCAAAAAACTAGAGTCTCCTGAAATCTCAACATATATTTTTTCATCCAATCTTCATGATACATTCAAGTAATGATCAGTACACCATTCCCACTTGGATGCCCAAGTTTTGTTCTTCTAGGTTGAAGCATTCGTTTGCAGGAACAGTTTGAATTTTAAGTTTCACTCTGTTTTCTCCTATATTGACAGATGCAGTTAGAACTTTAAATCAAACACGGTTTGTGCTAGCTACTTGAAACATGACACAATAAAGTAGTTCTACGTTCTATCCCTAAGGTTTGTTTCCTCTTGATGTAGCCTTAAGCAGAGACTGGCGAATAACACATTCAATGAAAGGCATTGTTAGGCTGCCAAAAAACTACAGTCTCCTGAAATCTCATCATATATTTTTTCTTCCGACCTTCATGATACTTTCAAGTAATGAGCAGTGCACCAATCAAACTTGGATGCCCAAGTTTCGTTCTCCTAGGTTGAAGCATTCGTTTGCAGGAACAGTTTGTATTTTTAGGTTTCACTCTGTTTTGTCCTATATTGACAGATGCAGTTCGAACTCTAAATCAAACACGGTTTGTGCTAGCTTCTTGAATCTTGACAAAATACTGTAGTTCTACGTTCTATCTCTAAGGTTTGTTTCCTCTTCATTTAGCCTAATGCAGGGACTGGCGAATAACACTTTTATTGAAAGGGGTTGCCAAACTTGCAAAAACTAGAGTCTTCTGAAATCTCAACATATATTTTTTCATCCAATATTCATGACACTTTCAAGTAATGATCAGTACACCAATCCCACTTGGATGCTCAAGTTTCATTCTCCTACGTTGAAGCATTCGTTTGCAGGAACAGTTTGAATTTTTAGGTTTCACTCTGTTTTCTCCTATATTGACAGATGCAGTTAGAACTTTAAATCAAACACGGTTTGTGCTAGCTACTTGAAACATGACACAATAAAGTAGTTCTACGTTCTATCCCTAAGGTTTGTTTCCTCTTGATGTAGCCTTAAGCAGAGACTGGCGAATAACACATTCAATGAAAGGCGTTGTTAGGCTGCCAAAAAACTACAGTCTCCTGAAATCTCATCATATATTTTTTCTTCCGACCTTCATGATACTTTCAAGTAATGAACAGTGCACCAATCAAACTTGGATGCCCAAGTTTCGTTCTCCTAGGTTGAAGCATTCGTTTGCAGGAACAGTTTGAATTTTTAGGTTTCACTCTGTTTTGTCCTATATTGACAGATGCAGTTCGAACTCTAAATCAAACATGGTTTGTGCTAGCTTCTTGAATCTTGACAAAATACTGTAGTTCTACGTTCTATCTCTAAGGTTTGTTTCCTCTTGATGTAGCCTAATGCAGGGACTGGCGAATATCACTTTTATTGAAAGGGGTTGCCAAACTTCCAAAAACTAGAGTCTTCTGAAATATCAACATATATTTTTTTATCCAATGTTCATGATACTATCGAGTAATGATCAGTACACCAATCCCACTTGGATGCTCAAGTTTCATTCTCCTACGTTGAAGCATTCGTTTGCAGTAACAGTTTGAATTTTTAGGTTTCACTCTGTTTTCTCCTATATTGACAAATGTAGTTCAAACTCTAAATCATAAACGGTTTGGGCTAGCTTCTTGAAACTTGACACAATAAAGTAGTTCTACATTCTATCCCTAAGGTTTGTTTCCTCTTGATGTAGCCTTCAGCACAGACTGGCGAATAACACTTTCAATGAAAGGCGTTGTTAGGCTGCCAAAAACAAGAGTCTCCTGAAATCTCAACACATATTTTTTTTCCGACCTTAATGATACTTTCAAGTAATGAGCAGTACACCAATCAAACTTGGATGCCCAAGTTTCTTCTCGTAGGTTGATGCATTCGTTTGCAGTAACAGTTTGAATTTCTAGGTTTCACTCTGTTTTCTCCTATATTGACAGATGCAGCTAGAACTCTAAATCAAACACGGTTTGTGCTAGCTTCTTGAAACTTGACACAATAAAGTAGTTCTACGTTCTATCTCTAAGGTTTGTTTCCTCTTGATGTAGCCTAATGCAGGGACTGGCGAATAACACTTATATTGAAAGGGGTTGCCAAACTTTCAAAAAACTAGAGTCTCCTGAAATCTCAACATATATTTTTTCATCCAATCTTCATGATACATTCAAGTAATGATCAGTACACCATTCCCACTTGGATGCCCAAGTTTCGTTCTCCTAGGTTGAAGCATTCGTTTGCAGTAACAGTTTGAATTTCTAGGTTTCACTCTGTTTTGTCCTATATTGACAGATGCATTTCGAACTCTAAATCAAACACGGTTTGTGCTAGCTTCTTGAATCTTGACAAAATACTGTAGTTCTACGTTCTATCTCTAAGGTTTGTTTCCTCTTCATGTAGCCTAATGCAGGGACTGGCGAATAACACTTTTATTGAAAGGGGTTGCCAAACTTGCAAAAACTAGAGTCTTCTGAAATCTGAACATATATTTTTTCATCCATCTTCATGACACTTTCAAGTAATGATCAGTACACCAATCCCACTTGGATGCTCAAGTTTCATTCTCCTACGTTGAAGCATTCGTTTGCAGGAACAGTTTGAATTTTTAGGTTTCACTCTGTTTTCTCCTATATTGACAGATGCATTTAGAACTTTAAATCAAACACGGATTGTGCTAGCTACTTGAAACATGACACAATAAAGTAGTTCTACGCTCTATCCCTAAGGTTTGTTTCCTCTTGATGTAGCCTTAAGCAGAGACTGGCGAATAACACATTCAATGAAAGGCGTTGTTAGGCTGCCAAAAAACTACAGTCTCCTGAATTCTCATCATATATTTTTTCTTCCGACCTTCATGATACTTTCAAGTAATGAGCAGTGCACCAATCAAACTTGGATGCCCAAGTTTCGTTCTCCTAGGTTGAAGCATTCGTTTGCAGGAACAGTTTGAATTTTTAGGTTTCACTCTGTTTTGTCCAATATTGACAGATGCAGTTCGAACTCTAAATGAAACACGGTTTGTGCTAGCTTCTTGAATCTTGACAAAATACTGTAGTTCTACGTTCTATCTCTAAGGTTTGTTTCCTCTTCATGTAGCCTAATGCAGGGACTGGCGAATAACACTTATATTGAAAGGGGTTGCCAAACTTTCAAAAAACTAGAGTCTCCTGAAATCTCAACATATATTTTTTCATCCAATCTTCATGATACATTCAAGTAATGATAAGTTCACCATTCCCACTTGGATGCCCAAGTTTTGTTCTTCTAGGTTGAAGCATTCGTTTGCAGGAACAGTTTGAATTATTAGGTTTCACTCTGTTTTCTCCTATATTGACAGATGCAGTTAGAACTTTAAATCAAACACGGTTTGAGCTAGCTACTTGAAACATGACACAATAAAGTAGTTCTACGTTCTATCCCTAAGGTTTGTTTCCTCTTGATGTAGCCTTAAGCAGAGACTGGCGAATAACACATTCAATGAAAGGCGTTGTTAGGCTGCCAAAAAACTACAGTCTCCTGAAATCTCATCATATATTTTTTCTTCCGACCTTCATGATACTTTCAAGTAATGAGCAGTGCACCAATCAAACTTGGATGCCCAAGTTTCGTTCTCCTATGTTGAAGCATTCGTTTGCAGGAACAGTTTGAATTTTTAGGTTTCACTCTGTTTTGTCCTATATTGACAGATGCAGTTCGAACTTTAAATCAAACACGGTTTGTGCTAGCTTCTTGAATCTTGACAAAATACTGTAGTTCTACGTTCTATCTCTAAGGTTTGTTTCCTCTTGATGTAGCCTAATGCAGGGACTGGCGAATAACACTTTTATTGAAAGGGGTTGCCAAACTTCCAAAAACTAGAGTCTTCTGAAATCTGAACATATATTTTTTCATCCAATCTTCATGACACTTTCAAGTAATGATCAGTACACCAATCCCACTTGGATGCTCAAGTTTCATTCTCCTACGTTGAAGCATTCGTTTGCAGGAACAGTTTGAATTTTTAGGTTTCACTCTGTTTTCTCCTACATTGACAGATGCAGTTAGAACTTTAAATCAAAAACGGTTTGGGCTAGCTACTTGAAACATGACACAATAAAGTAGTTCTACGTTCTATCCCTAAGGTTTGTTTCCTCTTGATGTAGCCTTAAGCACAGACTGACGAATAACACATTCAATGAAAGGCGTTGTTAGGCTGCCAAAAAACTACAGTCTCCTGAAATCTCATCATATATTTTTTCTTCCGACCTTCATGATACTTTCAAGTAATGAGCAGTGCACCAATCAAACTTGGATGCCCAAGTTTCATTCTCCTAGGTTGAAGCATTCGTTTGCAGGAACAGTTTGAATTTTTAGGTTTCACTCTGTTTTGTCCTATATTGACAGATGCAGTTCGAACTCTAAATCAAACACGGTTTGTGCTAGCTTCATGAATCTTGACAAAATACTGTAGTTCTACGTTCTATCCCTAAGGTTTGTTTCCTCTTCATGTAGCCTAATGCAGGGACTGGCGAATAACACTTTTATTGAAAGGGGTTGCCATACTTCCAAAAACTAGAGTCTTCTGAAATCTCAACATATATTTTTTCATTCAATCTTCATGACACTTTCAAGTAATGATCAGTACACCAATCCCACTTGGATGCTCAAGTTTCATTCTCCTACGTTGAAGCATTCGTTTGCAGGAACAGATTGAATTTTTAGGTTTCACTCTGTTTTCGCCAATATTGACAAATGTAGTTCAAACTCTAAATCATACACGGTTTGGGCTAGCTTCTTGAAACTTGACACAATAAAGTAGTTCTACATTCTATCCCTAAGGTTTGTTTCCTCTTGATGTAGCCTTCAGCACAGACTGGCGAATAACACTTTCAATGAAAGGCGTTGTTAGGCTGCCAAAAAACTAGAGTCTCCTGAAATCTCAACACATATTTTTTTTCCGACCTTAATGATACTTTCAAGTAATGAGCAGTACACCAATCAAACTTGGATGCCCAAGTTTCGTTCTCCTAGGTTGATGCATTCGTTTGCAGTAACAGTTTGAATTTCTAGGTTTCACTCTGTTTTCTCCTATATTGACAGATGCAGCTAGAACTCTAAATCAAACACGGTTTGTGCTAGCTTCTTGAAACTTGACACAATAAAGTAGTTCTACGTTCTATCTCTAAGGTTTGTTTCTTCTTGATGTAGCCTAATGCAGGGACTGGCGAATAACACTTATATTGAAAGGGGTTGCCAAACTTTCAAAAAACTAGAGTCTCCTGAAATCTCAACATATATTTTTTCATCCAATCTTCATGATACATTCAAGTAATGATCAGTACACCATTCCCACTTGGATGCCCAAGTTTTGTTCTTCTAGGTTGAAGCATTCGTTTGCAGGAACAGTTTGAATTTTAAGTTTCACTCTGTTTTCTCCTATATTGACACATGCAGTTAGAACTTTAAATCAAACACGGTTTGTGCTAGCTACTTGAAACATGACACAATAAAGTAGTTCTACGTTCTATCCCTAAGGTTTGTTTCCTCTTGATGTAGCCTTAAGCAGATACTGGCGAATAACACATTCAATGAAAGGCGTTGTTAGGCTGCCAAAAAACTACAGTCTCCTGAAATCTCATCATATATTTTTTCTTCCGACCTTCATGATACTTTCAAGTAATGAGCAGTGCACCAATCAAACTTGGATGCCCAAGTTTCGTTCTCCTAGGTTGAAGCATTCGTTTGCAGGAACAGTTTGAATTTTTAGGTTTCACTCTGTTTTGTCCTATATTGACAGATGCAGTTCGAACTCTAAATCAAACACGGTTTGTGCTAGCTTCTTGAATCTTGACAAAATACTGTAGTTCTACGTTCTATCTCTAAGGTTTGTTTCCTCTTCATGTAGCCTAATGCAGGGACTGGCGAGTAACACTTTTATTGAAAGGGGTTGCCAAACTTGCAAAAACTAGAGGCTTCTGAAATCTCAACATATATTTTTTCATCCAATCTTCATGACACTTTCAAGTAATGATCAGTACACCAATCCCACTTTTATGCTCAAGTTTCATTCTCCTACGTTGAAGCATTCGTTTGCAGGAACAGTTTGAATTTTTAGGTTTCACTCTGTTTTCTCCTATATTGACAGATGCAGTTAGAACTTTAAATCAAAAACGGTTTGGGCTAGCTACTTGAAACGTGACACAATAAAGTAGTTCTACGTTCTATCCCTAAGGTTTGTTTCCTCTTGATGTAGCCTTAAGCAGAGACTGGCGAATAACACATTCAATGAAAGGCGTTGTTAGGCTGCCAAAAAACTACAGTCTCCTGAAATCTCATCATATATTTTTTCTTCCGACCTTCATTATGCTTTCAAGTAATGAGCAGTGCACCAATCAAACTTGGATGCCCAAGTTTCGTTCTCCTAGGTTGAAGCATTCGTTTGCAGTAACAGTTTGAATTTTTAGGTTTCACTCTGTTTTGTCCTATATTGACAGATGCAGTTCGAACTCTAAATCAAACACGGTTTGTGCTAGCTTCTTGAATCTTGACAAAATACTGTAGTTCTACGTTCTATCTCTAAGGTTTGTTTCCTCTTGATGTAGCCTAATGCAGGGACTGGCGAATATTACTTTTATTGAAAGGGGTTGCCAAACTTCCAAAAACTAGAGTCTTCTGAAATATCAAC
>NW_027516235.1:21071-63217 GCF_048772815.1 Callospermophilus lateralis
CCAGTCTCTGCTTAAGGCTACATCAAGAGGAAACAAACCTTAGGGATAGAACGTAGAACTACTTTATTGTGTCATGTTTCAAGTAGCTAGCACAAACCGTGTTTGATTTAAAGTTCTAACTGCATCTGTCAATATAGGAGAAAACAGAGTGAAACCTAAAAATTCAAACTGTTCCTGCAAACGAATGCTTCAACCTAGAAGAACAAAACTTGGGCATCCAAGTGGGAATGGAGTACTGATCATTACTTGAATGTATCATGAAGATTGGATGAAAAAATATATGTTGAGATTTCAGGAGACTCTAGTTTTTTGAAAGTTTGGCAACCCCTTTCAATATAAGTGTTATTCGCCAGTCCCTGCATTAGGCTACATCAAGAGGAAACAAACCTTAGAGATAGAACGTAGAACTACTTTATTGTGTCAAGTTTCAAGAAGCTAGCACAAACCGTGTTTGATTTAGAGTTCTAGCTGCATCTGTCAATATAGGAGCAAACAGAGTGAAACCTAGAAATTCAAACTGTTACTGCAAACGAATGCATCAACCTAGGAGAACGAAACTTGGGCATCCAAGTTTGATTGGTGTACTGCTCATTATTTGAAAGTATCATTAAGGTCGGAAAAAAAATATGTGTTACGATTTCAGGAGACTCTAGTTTTTTGGCAGCCTAACAACGCCTTTCATTGAAAGTGTTATTCGCCAGTCTGTGCTGAAGGCTACATCAAGAGGAAACAAACCTTAGGGATAGAATGTAGAACTACTTTATTGTGTCAATTTTCAAGAAGCTAGCCCAAACCGTGTATGATTTAGAGTTTGAACTACATTTGTCAATATAGGAGAAAACAGAGTGAAACCTAAAAATTCAAACTGTTACTGCAAACGAATGCTTCAACCTAGGAGAATGAAACTTGAGCATCCAAGTGGGATTGGTGTACTGATCATTACTCGAAAGTGTCATGAAGATTGGATGAAAAAATATATGTTGAGATTTCAGAAGACTCTAGTTTTTGGAAGTTTGGCAACCCCTTTCAATAAAAGTGTTATTCGCCAGTCCCTGCATTAGGCTACATGAAGAGGAAACAAACCTTAGAGATAGAACGTAGAACTACAGTATTTTGTCAAGATTCAAGAAGCTAGCACAAACCGTGTTTGATTTAGAGTTCGAACTGCATCTGTCAATATATTACAAAACAGAGTGAAACCTAAAAATTCAAACTGTTCCTGCAAACGAATGCTTCAACCTAGGAGAACGAAACTTGGGCATCCAAGTTTGATTGGTGCACTGCTCATTACTTGAAAGTATCATGAAGGTCGGAAGAAAAAATATATGATGAGATTCCAGGAGACTGTAGTTTTTTGGCAGCCTAACAACGCCTTTCATTGAATGTGTTATTCGCCAGTCTCTGCTTAAGGCTACATCAAGAGGAAACAAACCTTAGGGATAGAACGTAGAACTACTTTATTGTGTCATGTTTCAAGTAGCTAGCACAAACCGTGTTTGATTTAAAGTTCTAACTGCATCTGTCAATATAGGAGAAAACAGAGTGAAACCTAAAAATTCAAACTGTTCCTGCAAACGAATGCTTCAACCTAGAAGAACAAAACTTGGGCATCCAAGTGGGAATGGAGTACTGATCATTACTTGAATGTATCATGAAGATTGGATGAAAAAATATATGTTGAGATTTCAGGAGACTCTAGTTTTTGAAAGTTTGGCAACCCCTTTCAATATAAGTGTTATTCGCCAGTCCCTGCATTAGGCTACATCAAGAGGAAACAAACCTTAGAGATAGAACGTAGAACTACTTTATTGTGTCAAGTTTCAAGAAGCTAGCACAAACCGTGTTTGATTTAGAGTTCTAGCTGCATCTGTCAATATAGGAGCAAACAGAGTGAAACCTAGAAATTCAAACTGTTACTGCAAACGAATGCATCAACCTAGGAGAACGAAACTTGGGCATCCAAGTTTGATTGGTGTACTGCTCATTACTTGAAAGTATCATTAACGTCGGAAAAAAATATGTGTTGAGATGTCAGGAGACTCTAGTTTTTTGGCAGCCTAACAACGCCTTTCATTGAAAGTGTTATTCGCCAGTCTGTGCTGAAGGCTACATCAAGAGGAAACAAACCTTAGGGATATAATGTAGAACTACTTTATTGTGTCAGGTTTCAAGAAGCTAGCCCAAACCGTGTATGATTTAGAGTTTGAACTACATTTGTCAGTATAGGAGAAAACAGAGTGAAACCTAAAAATTCAAACTGTTACTGCAAACGAATGCTTCAACGTAGGAGAATGAAACTTGAGCATCCAAGTGGGATTGGTGTACTGATCATTACTCGAAAGTGTCATGAAGATTGGATGAAAAATTATATTTTGAGATTTCAGAAGACTCTAGTTTTTGGAAGTTTGGCAACCCCTTTCAATAAAAGTGTTATTCATCAGTCCCTGCATTAGGCTACATCAAGAGGAAACAAACCTTAGAGATAGAACGTAGAACTACAGAATTTTGTCAAGTTTCAAGAAGCTAGCACAAACCGTGTTTGATTTAGAGTTCGAACTGCAACCTAGGAGAACGAAACTTGGGCATCCAAGTTTGATTGGTGCACTGCTCATTACTTGAAAGTATCATGAAGGTCGGAAGAAAAAATATATGATGAGATTCCAGGAGACTGTAGTTTTTTGGCAGCCTAACAACGCCTTTCATTGAATGTGTTATTCGCCAGTCTCTGCTTAAGGCTACATCAAGAGGAAACAAACCTTAGGGATAGAACGTAGAACTACTTTATTGTGTCATGTTTCAAGTAGCTAGCACAAACCGTGTTTGATTTAAAGTTCTAACTGCATCTGTCAATATAGGAGAAAACAGAGTGAAACCTAAAAATTCAAACTGTTCCTGCAAACGAATGCTTCAACCTAGAAGAACAAAACTTGGGCATCCAAGTGGGAATGGTGTACTGATCATTACTTGAATGTATCATGAAGATTGGATGAAAAAATATATGTTGAGATTTCAGGAGACTCTAGTTTTTTGAAAGTTTGGCAACCCCTTTCAATATAAGTGTTATTCGCCAGTCCCTGCATTAGGCTACATCAAGAGGAAACAAACCTTAGAGATAGAACGTAGAACTACTTTATTGTGTCAAGTTTCAAGAAGCTAGCACAAACTGTTTTTGATTTAGAGTTCTAGCTGCATCTGTCAATATAGGAGAAAACAGAGTGAAACCTAGAAATTCAAACTGTTATTGCAAACGAATGCATCAACCTAGGAGAACGAAACTTGGGCATCCAAGTTTGATTGGTGTACTGCTCATTACTTGAAAGTATCATTAAGGTCGGAAAAAAAATATGTGTTGAGATTTCAGGAGACTCTAGTTTTTTGGCAGCCTAACAACGCCTTTCATTGAAAGTGTTATTCGCCAGTCTGTGCTGAAGGCTACATCAAGAGGAAACAAACCTTAGGGATAGAATGTAGAACTACTTTATTGTGTCAAGTTTCAAGAAGCTAGCCCAAACCGTGTATGATTTAGAGTTTGAACTACATTTGTCAATATAGGAGAAAACAGAGTGAAACCTAAAAATTCAAACTGTTACTGCAAACGAATGCTTCAACTTAGGAGAATGAATCTTGAGCATCCAAGTGGGATTGGTGTACTGATCATTACTCGAAAGTATCATGAAGATTGGATAAAAAAATATATGTTGAGATTTCAGAAGACTCTAGTTTTTGGAAGTTTGGCAACCCCTTTCAATAAAAGTGTTATTCGCCAGTCCCTGCATTAGGCTACATCAAGAGGAAACAAACCTTAGAGATGGAACGTAGAACTACAGTATTTTGTCAAGTTTCAAGAAGCTAGCACAAACCGTGTTTGATTTAGAGTTCGAGCTGCATCTGTCAATATAGGACAAAACAGAGTGAAACCTAAAAATTCAAACTGTTCCTGCAAACGAATGCTTCAACCTAGGAGAACGAAACTTGGGCATCCAAGTTTGATTGGTGCACTGCTCATTACGTGAAAGTATCATGAAGGTCGGAAGAAAAAATATATGATGAGATTTCAGGAGACTGCAGTTTTTTGGCAGACTAACAACGCCTTTCATGGAATGTGTTATTCGCCAGTCTCTGCTTAAGGCTACATCAAGAGGAAACAAACCTTAGAGATAGAACGTAGAACTACTTTATTGTGTCAAGTTTCAAGAAGCTAGCACAAACCGTTTTTGATTTAGAGTTCTAGCTGCATCTGTCAATATAGGAGAAAACAGAGTGAAACCTAGAAATTCAAACTGTTATTGCAAACGAATGCATCAACCTAGGAGAACGAAACTTGGGCATCCAAGTTTGATTGGTGTACTGCTCATTACTTGAAAGTATCATTAAGGTCGGAAAAAAAATATGTGTTGAGATTTCAGGAGACTCTAGTTTTTTGGCAGCCTAACAACGCCTTTCATTGAAAGTGTTATTCGCCAGTCTGTGCTGAAGGCTACATCAAGAGGAAACAAACCTTAGGGATAGAATGTAGAACTACTTTATTGTGTCAAGTTTCAAGAAGCTAGCCCAAACCGTGTATGATTTAGAGTTTGAACTACATTTGTCAATATAGGAGAAAACAGAGTGAAACCTAAAAATTCAAACTGTTACTGCAAACGAATGCTTCAACTTAGGAGAATGAAACTTGAGCATCCAAGTGGGATTGGTGTACTGATCATTACTCGAAAGTATCATGAAGATTGGATAAAAAAATATATGTTGAGATTTCAGAAGACTCTAGTTTTTGGAAGTTTGGCAACCCCTTTCAATAAAAGTGTTATTCGCCAGTCCCTGCATTAGGCTACATGATGAGGAAACAAACCTTAGAGATAGAACGTAGAACTACAGTATTTTGTCAAGTTTCAAGAAGCTAGCACAAACCGTGTTTGATTTAGAGTTCGAACTGCATCTGTCAATATAGGACAAAACAGAGTGAAACCTAAAAATTCAAACTGTTCCTGGAAACGAATGCTTCAACCTAGGAGAACGAAACTTGGGCATCCAAGTTTGATTGGTGCACTGCTCATTACGTGAAAGTATCATGAAGGTCGGAAGAAAAAATATATGATGAGATTTCAGGAGACTGTAGTTTTTTGGCAGCCTAACAACGCCTTTCATGGAATGTGTTATTCGCCAGTCTCTGCTTAAGGCTACATCAAGAGGAAACAAACCTTAGGGATAGAACGTAGAACTACTTTATTGTGTCATGTTTCAAGTAGCTAGCACAAACCGTGTTTGATTTAAAGTTCTAACTGCATCTGTCAATATAGGAGAAAACAGAGTGAAACCTAAAAATTCAAACTGTTCCTGCAAACGAATGCTTCAACCTAGAAGAACAAAACTTGGGCATCCAAGTGGGAATGGTGTACTGATCATTACTTGAATGTATCATGAAGATTGGATGAAAAAATATATGTTGAGAATTCAGGAGACTCTAGTTTTTTGAAAGTTTGGCAACCCCTTTCAATATAAGTGTTATTCGCCAGTCCCTGCATTAGGCTACATGAAGAGGAAACAAACCTTAGAGATAGAACGTAGAACTACTTTATTGTGTCAAGTTTCAAGAAGCTAGCACAAACCGTGTTTGATTTAGAGTTCTAGCTGCATCTGTCTATATACGAGAAAACAGAGTGAAACCTAGAAATTCAAACTGTAACTGCAAACGAATGCATCAACCTAGGAGAACGAAACTTGGGCATCCAAGTTTGATTGGTGCACTGCTCATTACTTGAAAGTATCATTAACATCGGAAAAAAATATGTGTTGAGATTTCAGGAGACTCTAGTTTTTTGGCAGCCTAACAACGCCTTTCATTGAAAGTGTTATTCGCCAGTCTGTGCTGAAGGCTACATCAAGAGGAAACAAACCTTAGGGATATAATGTAGAACTACTTTATTGTGTCAGGTTTCAAGAAGCTAGCCCAAACCTTGTATGATTTAGAGTTTGAACTACATTTGTCAGTATAGTTGAAAACAGAGTGAAACCTAAAAATTCAAACTGTTACTGCAAACGAATGCTTCAACGTAGGAGAATGAAACTTGAGCATCCAAGTGGGATTGGTGTACTGATCATTACTCGAAAGTATCATGAATATTGGATGAAAAATTATATTTTGAGATTTCAGAAGACTCTAGTTTTTGGAAGTTTGGCAACCCCTTTCAATAAAAGTGTTATTCGTCAGTCCCTGCATTAGGCTACATCAAGAGGAAACAAACCTTAGAGATAGAACGTAGAACTACAGTATTTTGTCAAGTTTCAAGAAGCTAGCACAAACCGTGTTTGATTTAGAGTTCGAACTGCATCTGTCAATATAGGAGAAAACAGAGTGAAACCCAAAAATTCAAACTGTTCCTGCAAACGAATGCTTCAACCTAGGAGAACGAAACTTTGGCATCCAAGTTTGATTGGTGCACTGCTCATTACTTGAAAGTATCATGAAGGTCGGAAGAAAATATATATGATGAGATTTCAGATGACTGTAGTTTTTTGGCAGCCTAACAACGCCTTTCATTGAATGTGTTATTCGCCAGTCTCTGCTTAAGGCTACATCAAGAGGAAACAAACCTTAGGGATAGAACGTAGAACTACTTTATTGTGTCATGTTTCAAGTAGCTAGCACAAACCGTGTTTGATTTAAAGTTCTAACTGCATCTGTCAATATAGGAGAAAACAGAGTGAAACCTAAAAATTCAAACTGTTCCTGCAAACGAATGCTTCAACCTAGAAGAACAAAACTTGGGCATCCAAGTGGGAATGGTGTACTGATCATTACTTGAATGTATCATGAAGATTGGATGAAAAAATATATGTTGAGATTTCATGAGACTCTAGTTTTTTGAAAGTTTGGCAACCCCTTTCAATATAAGTGTTATTCGCCAGTCCCTGCATTAGGCTACATCAAGAGGAAACAAACCTTAGAGATAGAACGTAGAACTACTTTACTGTGTCAAGTTTCAAGAATCTACCACAAACCGTGTTTGATTTAGAGTTCTAGCTGCATCTGTCAATATAGGAGAAAACAGAGTGAAACCTAGAAATTCAAACTGTTACTGCAAACCAATGCATCAACCTAGGAGAACAAAACTTGGGCATCCAAGTTTGATTGGTGTACTGCATATTACTTGAAAGTATCATTAAGGTCGGAAAAAAAATATGTGTTGAGATTTCAGGAGACTCTAGTTTTTTGGCAGCCTAACAACGCCTTTCATTGAAAGTGTTATTCGCCAGTCTGTGCTGAAGGCTACATCAAAAGGAAACAAACCTTAGGGATAGAATGTAGAACTACTTTATTGTGTCAAGTTTCAAGAAGCTAGCCAAAACCGTGTATGATTTAGAGTTTGAACTACATTTGTCAATATAGGAGAAAACAGAGTGAAACCTAAAAATTCAAACTGTTCCTGCAAACGAATGCTTCAACGTAGGAGAATGAAACTTGAGCATCCAAGTGGGATTGGTGTACTGATCATTACTTGAAAGTATCATGAAGATTGGATGAAAAAATATATGTTGAGATTTCAGAAGACTCTAGTTTTTGGAAGTTTGGCAACCCCTTTCAATAAAAGTGTTATTCGCCAGTCCCTGCATTAGGCTACATCAAGAGGAAACAAACCTTAGAGATGGAACTTAGAACTACAGTATTTTGTCAAGTTTCAAGAAGCTAGCACAAACCGTGTTTGATTTAGAGTTCGAACTGCATCTGTCAATATAGGAGAAAACAGAGTGAAACCTAAAAATTCAAACTGTTCCTGCAAACGAATGCTTCAACCTAGGAGAACGAAACTTGGGCATCCAAGTTTGATTGGTGCACTGCTCATTACGTGAAAGTATCATGAAGGTCGGAAGAAAAAATATATGTTGAGATTTCAGGAGACTGTAGTTTTTTGGCAGCCTAACAACGCCTTTCATTGAATGTGTTATTCGATAGTCTCTCTTTTCCACAGTCTCTGCTTAGGGCTACTTGAGGAGAAAACAAATCATGGAGAAAAAACTGAGAACCCCTTTATTTTGTCAATTTTCAAAGAGCTGCTACAAACCATGTTGGATTTAGAGTTCCAAAGTCATCTATCTATTTGGGAGATAACAGAGTGAAACCTAAATATAAAAACTGCTACTGTAGACGAACGCTTAGACCTAGAAGAACACAATTTGGTGAGCCAAGTGGGATTTGTGTACTGATCATTACCACCACTTATCATCAATGTTGGGTGAAAAAAATTTGCTGGTATTTCGGAAACTCGTAATTTTTTGGAAGCTTGGCAACCCCTTTCAATGAAATGCATTTCCACAGTCTGTGCCTAGGGCTTCTTGAAGAGGAAACAAATCATAGAGACAAAACTGACAACTCCTTTATTTTGTCAACTTTCAAAGAGCTACTACAAACCATGTTAGATTTAGAGTTCCAAATTTGTCTATCTATATAAGAGAGAAAAGAAAAAACCTAAAAATATAAACTGCGACTGTAGACGAACGCTTCAAACTAGAAGAACAGAATTTGGTGAGCCAAGTGGGATTTGTGTACTGATCATTACCACCAAGTATCATCAAGATTTGGTGAAAAAATATTTGCTGGTATTTCGGAAACTTGTTATTTCTTAGAAGCTTTGCAACCCCTCTCAATGAAAGTGCTTTTCCACAGTCTGTGCCTAGGGCTACTTGAAGAGGAAACAAACCATAGAGAAAAAACTGAGAACTACTATATTTTGCAAAGTTTCAAAGAGCTACTAGAAACCATGTTGAATTTTGAGTTCCAAATTCATCTATCTAAATAGGACAGAACAGAGTGAAACCTAGAAATAAAAACTGCTTCTGTAACGAACGCTTCAACCTAGAAGAACAAAATTTGGTGAGCCAAGTGGGATTTGTGTACTTGTTATTACCACCACGTATGATCAAGATTGGGTGAAAAAGTATTTGCTGGTATTTCGGAAACTCGTTATTTCTTGGAAGCGTGGCAAACCCTTTCAATGAAAGTGCTTTTCCACAGTCTGTGCCTAGGGCTACATGAAGAGGAAACAAACCATAGGGACAGAACTGAGAACTACTTTATTGTGTCAAGTTTCAAATAGCTACTAAAAACCATGTTGGATTTAGAGTTCCAAAGTCATCTATCTATTTGGGAGATAACAGAGTGAAACCTAAATATAAAAACTGCTACTGTAGACGAACGCTTTAACCTAGAAGAACACAATTTGGTGAGCCAAGTGGGATTTGTGTACTGATCATTACCACCAAGTATCATCAAAATTGGGTGAAAAAATATATGCTTTTATTTCGGAAACTCGTTATTTCTTGGAAGCTTGGCAACCCTTTCAATGAAAGTGCTTTTCCACCGTCTGTGCCTAGGGCTACTTGAAGAGGAAACAAACCATAGAGACAAAACTGAGAACTAGTTTATTTTGTCAAGTTTCAAAGAGCTACTACAAACCATGTTGGATTTAGATTTCAAAATTCATCTATCTATATAAGAGAGAACAGAGTGAAACCTATATATAAAAACTGCTACTGTAGATGAACGCTTCAACCTAGAAGGACAAAATTTGGTGAGCCAAGTGGGATTTGTGTACTGATCATTAACACCACATATCATCAAGATTGGGTGAAAAAATATTTGTTGGTATTTTGGAAACTCGTTATTTCTTAGAAGCTTGGAAACCCCTCTCAATGAAAGTCCTTTTACACAGTGTGTGCCTAGGGCTACTTGAAGAGGAAACAAACCATAGAGACAAAACTGAGAACTCCTTTATTTTGTCAAGTTTCAAAGAGCTACTACAAACCATGTTGGTTTGAAAGTTCCAAATTCATCTATCTATATAGGAGAGAACAGACTGAAACCTAAAAATAAAAACTGCTACTGTAAATGAACGCTTCAGCCTAGAAGAAAAAAATTTGGTGAGCCAAGTGGGATTTGTGTACTTGTCATTAAAACCACGTATCATCAAGATTGGGTGAAAAAATATTTGCTGGTATTTCGGAAACTCGTAATTTCTTGGAAGCTTGGCAACCCGTTTCAATGAAAGTTCTTTTCCACAGACTCTGATTAGGGCTACTTGAAGAGAAAACAAATCATAGAGACAAAGCTGAGAACCCCTTTATTTTGTCACGTTTCCAAGAGCTACTACAATCCATGTTGGCTTTAGAGTTCCAAATTCATCTATCTATATAAGAGAGAACAGAGGGAAACCTAAAAATATAAATTGCTACTGTAAGCGAACGCTTCAAACTATAAGATCAAAATTTGGTGAGTCATGTGGGATTTGTGTACGGATCATTACCACCAAGTATCATCAAGATTGGGTGAAAAAATATTTGCTGGTATTTCGGAAACTCGTTATTTCTTAGAAGCTTGGCAACCCCACTCAATGAAAGTGCTTTTCCACAGTCTGTGCATAGGGCTACTTGAAGAGGAAACAAACCATAGAGAATAAACTGAGAACACCTTTATTTTGTCAAGTTTCAAAGAGCTACTACAAACCATCTTGGATTTAGAGTTCCAAATTCATCTATCTATATAGGAGAGAACAGAGTGAAACGTAAATATAAAAACTGCTACTGTAGTCGAACGCTTCAACCTAGAAGAACAAAATTTGGTGAGCCAAGTGGGATTTGTGTACTGATCATTACCACCTAGTATCCTCCAGATTGGGTGAAAAAATATTAGCTGATATTTCGGAAACTCGTAATTTCTTGGAAGGTTGGCAACTTTTTTCAATGAAAGTGCTTTTCCACAGTCTCTGCTTAGGGCTACTTGAAGAGTCAACAAATCATAGACACAAAACTGAGAACTAATTTTTTGTCAATTTTCAAAGAGCTACTACAAACCAAGTTGGATTTAGAGTTCCAAATTCATCTATCTATATAGGAGAGAACAGAGGGAAACACAAAAATATAAACTGCTACTGGAAACGAACGCTTCAATCTAGAAGAACAAAATTTAGGGAGTCAAGTGGGATTTGTGTACCGATCATTACCACCAAGTATCATCAATATTGGGTGAAAAAATATTTGCTGGTGTTGCGGAAACTCGTTATTTCTTAAAAGCTTGGCAACCCCTCTCAATGAAAGTGCTTTTCCACAGTCTGTGCCTACGGCTACTTAAAGAGGAATCAAACCATAGAGACAAAACTAAGAACTACTTTATTTTGTCAAGTTTCAAAGAGCTACTACAAACCATGTTGGATTTAGAGTTTCAAATTCATCTATCTATATAGGAGAGAAGAGAGTGAAACCTAAATATAAAAACTGCTACTGTAGACGAACGCTTCAACCTTGAAGAACAAAATTAGGTGAGCCAAGTGGGATTTGTGTACTGATAATTACCACCAAGTATCATCAAGATTCTGTGAAATAATATTTGCTGGTATTTCGGAAACTCGTATTTCTTAGAAGCTTGGCAACCCCTCTCAATGAAAGTGCTTTTCCACAGTCTGTGCCTAAATCTACTTGAAGAGAAAATAAACCATAGAGACAAAACTGAGAACTCCTTTATTTTGTCAAGTTTCAAAAAGCTACTGCAAACCATGTTGAATTTAGAGTTCCAAATTCATCCATCTATATAGGAGAGAAGAGAGGGAAACCTAAATATAAAAACTGCTACTGTAGACGAACGCTTCAAACTAGAAGAAGAAAATTTGGTGAGCCAAGTGGGATTTGTGTACTTGTCATTACCACCACGTATCCTCCAGATTGGGTGAAAAATATTTGCTGGTATTTCAGAAAATCGAAATTTCTTGGAAGCTTCGCAACCCCATTCAATGAAAGTGCTTCTCCACATTCTCTGCTTAGGGCTACTTGAAGAGGAAACAAATCACAGAGACAAAACTGAGAACTACTTTTTTTGTCAAATTTCAAAGATCTACTACAAACCATGTTGGATTTTGAGTTCGAAATTTATCTATCTATAAAGGAGAGAACAGAGGGAAATCTAACTATAAAAACTGCTACTGTAGACGAACGCTTCAACCTTGAAGAACACAATTTGGTGAGCAAAGTGGGATTTGTGTACTGATCATTACCACCACGTATCATCAAATTTGGGTGAAAAACTATTTGCTGGTATTTCGGATACTCGTAATTTCTTGGAAACTTGGCAACCCCTTTCAATGAATGTGCATTTCCACAGTCTCTGCTTAGGGCTACTTGAAGAGGAAACAAACTATAGAGACAAAACTGAGAACTACTTTTTTTGGTCAAATTTCAAAGAGCTACTACAAACCATGTTGGATGTTGAGTTCCAAATTCATCTATCTATATAGGAGATCACAGAGGGAAACCTAAATATAAAAACTCCTACTGTAGACGAACGCTTCAACCGAGAAGAACAAAATTTGGTGAGCCAAGTGGGATTTGTGTACTGATCATTACCACCAAGTATCATCAAGATTGGGTGAAAAAATATTTGCTGGTATTTCGGATAATCGTAATTTTTAGGAAACTTGGCAACCCCTTTCAATGAATGTGCTTTTCCACAGTCTCTACTTAGGGCTACTTGAAGAAGAACAAACGATAGAGACAACCTGAGAACTACTTTTTTATGTCAAGTTTCGAATATCTACTACTAACCATGTTGGATTTAGAGTTGCAAATTCATCTATCTATATAGGAGAGAATAGAGCGAAACCTCACTATAAAAACTGCTACTGTAGACGAACGCTTCATCCTTGAAGTACACAATTTGGTGAGCCAAGTGGGATTTGTGTACTGATCATTACCACCATGTATCATCAAGATTGGTTGAAAATATATTTGCTGGTATTTCGGATACTCGTAATTTTAAGGAAACTTGGCAACCCCTTTCAATGAATGTGCTTTTCCACAGTCTCTGCGTAGGTCTACTTGAAGAGGAAACAAACCATAGAGACAAATCTGAGATTTGTCAAGTTTTAACGAGCTACTACAAACCATGTTGGATTTTGAGTTCCAAATTCATCTATCTATATATTAGACAACAGAGGGAGACCTAAATATAAAAAGAGCTACTATAGACGAACTCTTCAACCTAGAAGAACAAAATTTGGTGAGCCAAGTGGTATTTGTGTACTAATCATTACCACCACGCATCATCAAGATTGGGTTAAAAAATATTTGCTGCTATTCGGAAACTCGTTATTTCTTAGAAGCTTGGCTACCCCTCTCAATGAAATTGCTTTTCCACAGTCTGTGCCTAGGGCTACTTGAAGAGGAAACAAACCATAGAGACAAAACTAAGAACTACTTTATTTTGTGAAGTTTCAAAGAGCTACTACAAACCATGTTGGATTTAGACTTCCAAATTCATCTATCTATATAGGAGAGAAGAGAGTGAAACCTAAATATAAAAACTGCTACTGTAGACGAACGCTTCAACCTAGAAGAACAAAATTTGGTGAGCCAAGTGGGATTTGTTTACTGATCATTACTACCAAGTATCATCAAGATTCGGTGAAATAATATTTGCTGGTATATCTTAAACTCGTTATTTCTTAGAAGCTTGGCAACCCCTCTCAATGAAAGTGCTTTTCCACAGTCTGTGCCTAGGGCTACTTGAAGAGGAAACAAACCATAGAGACAAAACTGTGAACTCCTTTATTTTGTCAAGTTTCCAAAAGCTACTGCAAAGCATGTTGAATTTAGAGTTCCAAATTCATCCATCTATATAGGAGAGAACAGAGGGAAACCTAAATATAAAAACTGCTACTGTAGACCAACGCTTCAACCTAGAAGAACAAAATTTGGTGAGCCAAGTGGGATTTGTGTACTTGTCATTACCGCCACGTATCCTCCAGATTGGGTGAAAAAATATTTGCTGGTATTTCGGATACTCGTAATTTCTTGGAACCTTGGCAACCCCTTTCAATGAAAGTGCTTTTCCACATTCTCTGCTTAGGGCTACTTGAAGAGGAAACAAATCACAGAGACTAAACTGAGAACTACTTTTTTGTCAAATTTCAAAAATCTACTACAAACCATGTTGGATTTTGAGTTCCAAATTCATCTATCTATATAGGAGAGAAAAGAGAGAAACCTAAATGTAAAAACTGCTACTATACACGAACACTTCAACCTAGAAGAACACAAATTGGTGAGCCAAGTGGGATTTGTGTACTGATCATTACCACCTCGCATCATCAAGATTGGGTGAAAAAATATTTCCTGGTATTTCGGATACTCATTATTTCTTAGAAGCTTGGCAAACCCTTTTATTGAAGGTGCTTTTCTACAGTCTATGCCTAGGGCTACTTGAAGAGGAAACAAACCATAGAGACAAAACTAAGAACTACTTTATTTTGTCAAGTTTCAAAGAGCTACTACAAACCATGTTGGATTTAGAGTTCCAAATTCATCTATCTATATATTAGAGAACAGAGGGAAACCTAAATATAAAAACTGCTACTGTAGACGAACGCTTCAACCTAGAAGAACAAAATTTGGTGAGCCAAGTGGGATTTGTGTACTGATAATTACCACCAAGTATCATCAAGATTGGGTGAAATAATATTTGCTGGTATTTCGGAAACTCGTTATTTCCTAGAAGTTTGGCAACCCCTCTCAATGAAAGTGCTTTTCCACAGTCTGTGCCTAAATCTACTTGAAGAGAAAACAAACCATAGAGACAAAACTGAGAACTCCTTTATTTTGTCAAGTTTCCAAAAGCTACTGCAAACCATGTTGAATTGAGAGTTCCAAATTCATCCACCTATATAGGAGAGAACAGAGGTAAACCTAAATATGAAAACTGCTACTGTAGACGAACGCTTCAACCTAGAAGAACAAAATTTGGTGAGCCAAGTGGGATTTGTGTTCTTGTCATTACCACCACGTATCCTCCAGATTGGGTGAAAAAATATTTGCTGGTATTTCGGTAACTCGAAATTTCTTGGAAGTTTCGAAACCCCATTCAATGAAAGCGCTTTTCCACATTCTCTGCTTAGGGCTACTTGAAGAGGAAACAAATCACAGAGACAAAACTGAGAACTACTTTTTTGTCAAATTTCAAAGATTTACTACAAACCATGTTGGATTCTGAGTTCCAAATTCATCTATCTATAAAGGAGAGAACAGAGGGAACCTAACTATAAAAACTGCTACTGTAGACGAACGCTTCAACCTTGAAGAACACAATTTGGTGAGCCAAGTGGGATTTGTGTACTGATCATTACCACCACGTATCATCAAAATTAGGTGAAAAACTATTTGCTGGTATTTCGGATACTCGTAATTTCTTGGAACCTTGGCAACCCCTTTCAATGAATGTGCTTCTCCACAGTCTCTGCTTAGGGCTACTTGAAGAGGAAACAAACCATAGAGACAAAACTGAGAACTACTTTTTTTTTGTCAAATTTCAAAGAGCTACTACAAACCATCTTGGATTTTGACTTCCAAATTCATCTATCTATATAAGAGATCACAGAGGGAAACCTAAATATAAAAACTGCTACTGTAGATGAACGCTTGAACCTAGAAGAACAAAATTTGGTGAGCCAAGTGGGATTTGTGTACTGATCATTACCACCAAGTATCATCAACATTGGGTGAAATAATATTTGCTGGTATTTCGGAAACTCATTATTTCTTAGAGGCTTGGCAACCTCTCTCAATGAAAGTGCTTTTCCACAGTCTGTGCCTAGGGCTACTTGAAGAGAAAACAAACCATAGAGACAAAACTGAGAACTCCTTTATTTTGTCAAGTTTCCAAAAGCTACTACAAACCATGTTGAATTTAGAGATCCAAATTCATCCATCTATATAGGAGAGAACACAGGGAAACCTAAATATAAAAACTGCTACTGTAGACGAACGCTTCAACCTAGAAAAACAAAATTTGGTGAGTCAAGTGGGATTTGTGTACTGATCATTACCACCATTTATCATCAATATTGGGTGAAAAAATATTTGCTGGTATTTCGGATAATCGTAATTTTTAGGAAACTGGGCAACCACTTTCAATGAATGTGCTTTTCCACAGTCTCTACTTAGGGCTACTTGAAGAGGAACAAACCATAGAGACAACCTGAGAACTACTTTTTTATGTCAAGTTTCGAAGATCTACTACTAACCATGTTTGATTTAGAGTTGCAAATTCATCTATCTATATAGGAGAGAACAGAGGGAAACCTAACAATAAAAACTGCTACAGTAGACGAACACTTCAACCTTGAATTACACAATTTGGTGAGCCAAGTGGGGTTTGTGTACTGATCATTACCACCACGGATAATCAAGTTTGGGTAAAAAAATATTTGCTGGTATTTCGGATACTCGTAATTTTAAGGACACTTGGCAACCCCTTTTAATGAATGTGCTTTTCCACAGTCTCTGCTTAGGGCTACTTGAAGAGGAAACAAACCATAGAGACAAATCTGAGAACTACTTTATTTTGTCAAGTTTCAACGAGCTACTACAAACCATGTTGGATTTAGAGTTTCAAATACATCTATTTATATAGGAGAGAACAGAGTGAAACCTAAATATAAAAACTTCTACTGTAGACGAACGCTTATCCTGGAAGAACAAAATTTGGTGAGCCAAGTGGGATTTGTGTACTGATCATTACCACCACGTATCATCAAGATTGGGTGAAAAAATATTTGCTGGAATTTCGGAAACTCGTTATTTCTTAGAAGCTTGGCAACCCCTCTAAATGAAAGTGCTTTTCCACTCTGTGCCTAGGGCTACTTGAAGAGGAAACAAACCATAGAGACAAAACTGAGAACTCCTTTACTTACTCAAGTTTCAAAGAGCTACTACAAACCATGTTGGATTTAGAAATCCAAATTCATTGATCTATGTAGTAGAGAACAAAGTGAAACCTAAAAATAAAACTGCTAATTTAAACAAACGCTTCAACCTAGAAGAACAAAGTTTGGTGAGCCAAGTGGGATTACTGTACTAGTCATAGCCACCACGTATCATCAAGATTGGGTGAAAAAACATTTGCTGGTATTTAGGAAACTCGTAATTTCTTGGAAGCTTGGCAACCCCTTTCAATGAAACTGCTTTTCCACATTCTCTGCTTTGGGCTACTTTAAGAGAAAACAAACCATAGAGACAAAACTGAGAACTACTTTCTTTTGTCAAGTTTCAAAGAGCTATTAGAAACCATGTTGGATTTAGAGTTCCAAATTCATCTATCTATATAGCAGGGAACAGAGGGAAACCTAAAAACATAAACTACTACTGTAAACGAACGCTTAAAACTAGAAGAACACAATTTGGTGAGCCAAGTGGGATTTGTGTACCGATCATTCCCACCAAGTGTCATCAAGATTGGGTGAAAAAATATTTGCTGGTATTTCGGAAAATCGTTAATTCTTGGAAGCTTTGCAACCCCTTTCAATGAAAGTGCTTTTCCGCAGTCTGTGCCTTGGGCTAGTTGAAGTGCAAACAAACCATAGAGACAAAACTGAGAACTGCTGTATTTTGTCAAATTTCAAAGAGCTACTACAAACCATATTGGATTTAATGTTCCAAATTCATCTATGTATATAAGAGAGAAAAGAGTGAAACCTACATATAAAAACTGCTACTGTAGACGAACGCTTCAACCTAGAAGAACAAAATTTGGTGAGCCAAGTGGGATTTGTATCCTCATCATTACCACCAAGTATTATCAAGTTGGGTTAAAAAATATTTGCTGGTATTTCAAACTCGTTAATTCTTGGAAGCTTCGACACCCTCTCAATGAAAGTGCTTTTCCACAGTCTGTGCCTAGGGCTACTTGGAGAGGATACAAACCATAGAGAAAAAACTGAGAACTCCTTTAATTTTTCAAGTTTCAAAGAGCTACTACAAACCATGTTGGATTTAGAGTCCAAATTCATCGATCTATATAGGAGAGAACAAAGTGAAACCTAAAAATAAAAACTGCTACTGTAAACGAACGCTTCAACCTAGAAGAAGAAAATTTGGTGAGCCAAGTGGGATTTGTGTACCATTCATTACCACCAAGTATCATCAAGATTGGGTGAAAATATATTTGCTGGTATTTCGAAAACAAATCACAGAGAAAAAACTGAGAACTCCTTTTTCTTGTAAAGTTTAAAAGAGCTACTACAAACCATGTTGGATTTAGAGCTCCAAATTCATCTATCTATATAGGAGAGAGCAGAGGGAAACCTAAAAATATACACTGCTACTGTAAACGAACACTTCAACTTAGATGAACAAAATTTGGTGAGCCAAGTGGGATTTGTGTACTTGTCATTACCGCCACGTATCATCAATATTGGGTGAAAAAATATTTGCTAGTATTTCCGAAATTCGTAATTTCTTGGTAGTTTGGCAACCCCTTTCAATGAAACTGCTTTTCCACAGACTCTGCTTAGGGCTACTTGAAGAGAAAACAAATCATAGAGACAAAACTGAGAACTACTTTATTTTGTCAAGTTACAAAGAGCTACTACAATCCATTTTTGATTTAGAGTTCCAAATTCATCTATCTGTATAGGAGAGAACATAGTGAAACCTAAATATAAAAACTGCTACTGTAGACGAACGCTTCAACCTAGAAGAACAAAATTTGGTGAGCCAAGTGGGATTTGTGTACTTGTCATTACCACCACGTATCATCCAGATTGGGTGAAAAAATATTTGCTGGTATTTCGTGAACTCGTTATATCTTGGAAGCTTGGCAACCCCTGTCCATGAATGTGCTTTTCCACAGTCTCTGCCTAGGGCTACTTGAAGAGAAAACAAAACATAGAGGCTAAACTGAGAACTCCTTTATTTTGTCAAGTTTCAAAGAGCTACTACAAACCGTGTAGGATTTAGAGTTCCAAATTCTTCTATCTATATAGGAGAGAACAGAGTGAAACCTAAGTATAAAAACTGCAACTGTAGACGGACGCTTCAACCTAGAAGAACAAAATTTGGTGAGCCAAGTGGGATTTGTGTTCTTGTAATTACCACCACGTATCATCAAGATTGGGTGAAAAAATATTTGCTGGTATTTGGGAAACTCGTTATTTCTTGGAAGCTTGGCAACCCCTTTCAATGAAAATGCTTTTCCACAGTCTGTGCCTAGGGCTACTTGAAGAGGAAACAAACCATAGAGACAAAACTGAGAACTCCTTTATTTTGTCAAGTCTCAAAGTGCTACTACAAACCATGTTGGATTTAGAGTTCCAAATTCATCTATCTATATAAGAGAGAACAGAGTGAAACCTAAATATAAAAACTGCTAGTGTAGAAGAATGGTTCAAACTAGAAGAACAAAATTTGGTAAGCCAAGTGGGATTTGTGTACTGGTCATTACGACCAAGTATCATCAAGATTGCGTGAAAAATATTTCCTGGTATTTCGAAAAATCCTTATTTCTTTGAAGCTTGGCAACCCCTCTCAATGGAAGGGCTTTTCCACAGTCTGTGCCTAGGGCTAATTGAAGAGGAAACAAACCATAGAGACAAAATTGAGAACTCCTTTATTTTGTCAAGTTTCAAAGAGCTACTACAAACCATGTTGGATTTACAGTTCCAAATTCATCGATCTATATAGGAGAGAACAAGGTGAGACCTACAAATATAAACTGCTACTGTACCCGAACAATTCAACCTAGAAGAACAAAATTTGGTGAGCCAAGTGGGATTTGTGTACTTGTCATTACCACCACGTATTATCAAGATTGGGTGAAAAAATATTTGCTGGTATTTCAGAAACTCGTTATTTCTTGGAAGTTTGGCAAACCCTTTCAATGAAAGTGCTTTTCCACAGTCTGTGCCTAGGGCTACATGAAGAGGAAACAAACCATAGAGGCAAAACTGAGAACTACTTTAATTGTCAAGTTTCAAAGAGGTACCTAAAACCATGTTGGATTTAGAGTTCCAAATTCATCTATCTGTAAAAGAGAGAATAGAGTGAAACCTACATATAAAAACTGCTACTGTAGACGAACGCTTCAACCTAGAAGAACACAATCTTGTGAGCCAAGTGGGAATTGTGTACTGATCATTACCACCACTTATCATCCACATTGGGTGAAAAAATATTTGCTGGTATTTCGGAAACTCGTTATTTCTTGGAAGCTTGGCAACCCCTTTCAATGAAAGTGCTTTTCCACCGTCTCTGCTTAAGGCTACTTGAAGAGGAAACAAACCATAGAGATAAAACTGAGAACTCGTTTATTTTGTCAAGTTTCAAAGAGCTACTACAAACCATATTGGATTTAGAGTTCAAAATTCAACTATCTATATAGGAGAGAACAGAATGAAACATAAATTTAAAAACTGCTAGTGTAGACGAACGCTTCAACCTAGAAGAAGTAAATTTGGTGAGCCAAGTGGGATTTGTGTATTGATCATTACCATCAAGTATCATAAGATTGGGTGAAATAATATTTGCTGGTATTTCGGAACCTCGTTATTTCTTAGAAGCATGGCAACCCCTCTCAATGAATGTGCTTTTCCACAGTCTCTGCCTAGGGCTACTTGAAAAGGAAACAAACCATAGAGACAAAACTGAGAACTCCGTTATTTTGTCAAGTTTCAAAGAGCTACTACAAACCATGTTGGATTTAGAGTTCCAAATTCATCTATCTATATAGGAGAGAACAGAGTGAAACCTAAATATAAAAACTGCTACGGTAGTCCAACGATTCAACCTAGAAGAACAAAATTTGGGGAGCCAAGTGGGATTTGTGCATGGATCATTAGCACCAAGTATCATCAAGATTGGGTGAAAAAATATTTGGGGGTGTTTCAGAAACTCATTATTTCTTAGAAGCTTGGCAACACCTCTCAATGAAAGTGCTATTCCACATTCTGTGCCTAGGCCTCTTGGAGAGGAAACAAACCATAGAGACAAAACTGAGAACTCCTTTATTTTGTCAAGTTTCAAAGAGCTACTACAAACCATGTTTGATTTAGAGTTCCAAAATCATCTATCTATATAAGAGGGAACAGAGTGAAAAATAAAAATCAAAACTGGTACTGTAAACGAACGCTTCAACATAGAAGAACAAAATTTGGTGAGCCAAGTGTGATTTGTGTACTGCTCATGACCACAAAGTATTATCAAGATTGGGTGAAAAAATATTTGCTGGTATTTCAGAAACTCGTTATTTCTTTGAAGCCTGGCAACCCCTTTCAATGAAAGTGCTTTTCCACCGTGTCTGCTTAAGGCTACTTGAAGAGGAAAAAACCATAGAGACAAAACTGAGAACGACTTTATTTTGTCAAGTTTCAAAGACCTACTACAAACCATGTTGGATTTAGAGTTCCAAATTCCTCTATCTATATAGGAGAGAAAAGAGTGAAACCTAAATATAAAAACTGCTACTGTAGTTGAACGCTTCAACCTAGAAGAACACAATTTTTTGAGCCATGTGGGATTTTTGTACTTGTCATTACCACCACGTATCATCAAGATTGGTTGAAAAAATATTTGCTGGTGTTTCGGAAACTCGTTATTTCTTAGAAGCTTGGCAACACCTCTCAATGAAAGTGCTTTTCCACATTCTGTGCCTAGGGCAACTTGGAGAGGAAACAAACCATAGAGACAAAACTGAGAACTCCTTTATTTTGTCAAGTTTCAAAGAGCTACTACAAAACATGTTGGATTTAGAGTTCCAAATTCATCTATCTATATAGGAGAGAACAAAGGGTAACCTAAAAATATAAACTGCTACTGGAAAAGAACTCTTCAAACTAGAAGAACAAAACGTGGTGAGCCAAGTGGGATTTGTGTAACGATCATTACCACCAAATATCATCAAGATTGGTTGAAAAAATATTTGCTGGTATTTCAGAATTTCTTTATTTCCTGGAAGCTTGGCAACCCCTTTCAATGAAAGTGCTTTTCCACAGTCTGTGCCTTGGGCAACTTGAAGACGAAACAAACCATAGAGACAAAACTGAGAACTACTTTTTTTGTCAAGTTTCAAAGAGCTAGTACAAACCATGTTGGATTTAGAGTTCCAAATTCATCTATCTATATAGGAGAGAACACAGGGAAACCTAAATATAAAAACTGCTACTGTAGACGAAGGCTTCAACCTAAAAGAACAAAATTTGGTGAGCCAAGTGGGATTTGTGTACTGATCATTACGACCAAGTATCATCAAGATTGGGTGAAAAAATATTTGCTGGTATTTCGGAAACTCGTTATTTCTTAGAAGCTTTCAACCCCTCTCAATGAAAGTGCTTTTCCACAGTCTGTGCCTAGGGCTACTTGAAGAGGAAACAAATAATAGAGACAAAACTGAGAACTAATTTTTTTTTGTCAAGTTTCAAAGAGCTACTACAAACCATGTTGGATTTAGAGTTCCTAATTCATCTATCTATATAGGAGAGAACAAAGTGAAACCTAAACACAAAAACTGCTACTGTAGATGAAAGCTTAAACCTAGAAGAACAAAATCTGGTGAGTCAAGTCGGATTTGTGTACCGATCATTACCACCAAATATCATCAAGATTGGGTGAAAAAATATTTGCTGGTATTTCGGAAACTCGTTATTTCTTGGAAGCTTGGCAACCCCTTTCAATGAAAATACTTTTCCACAGTCTGTTCCTAGGGCTACATGAAGAGGAAACAAACCATAGAAACAAAACTGAGAACTACTTTATTTTGTCAAGTTTCAAAGAGCTACTACAAACCATGTTGGATTTAGAGTTCCTAATTCATCTATCTATATAGGAGAGAACAAAGTGAAACCTAAACACAAAAACTGCTACTGTAGATGAAAGCTTAAACCTAGAAGAACAAAATCTGGTGAGTCAAGTTGGATTTGTGTACCGACCATTACCACCAAATATCATCAAGATTGGGTGAAAAAATATTTGCTGGTATTTCGGAAACTCGTTATTTCTTGGAAGCTTGGCAACCCCTTTCAATGAAAATACTTTTCCACAGTCTGTTCCTAGGGCTACATGAAGAGGAAACAAACCATAGAAACAAAACTGAGAACTACTTTATTTTGTCAAGTTTCAAAGAGCTACTACAAACAATGTTGGATTGAGAGTTCCAAATTCATCTATCTATATAAGATAGAACACAGTGAAACCTACATATAAAAACTGCTACTGTAGACGAACACATCAACGTACAACAACAAAATTTGGTGATTCAAGTGGGATTTGTGTACTTGTCATTACCACCACGTATCATCAAGATTGGGTGAAAAAATATTTGCTGGTATTTCGGAAATTCGTAATTTCTTGGAAGTTGGCAACCCCTTTCAATGAAAGTGCTTTTCCACAGTCTCTGCTTAGGGCTACTTGAAGAGGAAACAAACCATAGAGTCAAAACTGAGAACTACTTTATTTTTTCAAGTTTCAAAGAGCTATTACAAACCATGTTGGATTTAGAGTTCCAAATTCATCTATCTATATAGGAGAGAACAGAGTGAAACCTAAAAATAAAAACTGCTACTGTAAATGAACGCTTCAACCTCGAAGAACAAATTTGGTGAGTCAAGTGAGATTTGTGTACCAATCATTACCACCAAGTATCATCAATATTGGGTGAAAAAATATTTGCTGGTATTTCGGTAACTCGTTTTTTCTTGGAAGCTTCTCAACCCCTTTCAGTGAAAGTGCTTTTCCACAGTCTCTGCTTAGGGCTACATGAAGAGGAAACCAACCATACATACATAACTGAGAACTACTTTTTTCTGTCAAGTTCCAAAGAGGTAGTACAAACCATGTTGGATTTAGAGTTCCAAATTCATCTATCTATATATGAGACAACAGAGGGAATCCAAAAATAAAAACTGATACTGTAGACGAACGCTTCAAACTAGAAGAACAAAATTTGGTGAGCCCAGTGGGATTTGTGTACTGATCATTACCACCAAGTATCATCAAGATTGGGTGAAAAAATATTCGCTGGTATTTCGGAAACACGTTATTTCTTAGATGCTTGGCAACCCCTCTCAATGAAAGTGCTTTTCCACAGTCTGTGCCTGATGCTACTTGAAGAGAAAGCAAACCACAGAGAGAAAACGCAGATCTCCATTATTTTGTCAAGTTTCAAAGAGCTACTACAAACCAAGTTGGATTTAGAGTTCCAAATTCTTCTATCTATATAGAAGAGAACAGAGTGAAACCTAAATATAAAAACTGCTACTGTAGACGAACGCTTCAACCTAGAAGAACACATTTGGGTGAGCCAAGTGGGATTTGTGTACTGATCATTACTACAAAGTATCATCAAGATTGGGTGAAAAAATATTGCTGGTATTTCGGAAACTCGTTATTTCTTAGAAGCTTTAAACCCCTTTCAATGAAAGTGCATTTCCACAGTCTCTGCTTACGGCTACTTGAAGAGGAAACAAACCATAGAGACAAAACTGAGAACTACATTTTTTGTCAGGTTTCAAGAGCTAGTAGAAACCATGTTGGATAGAGTTTCACATTCATCTATCTATATAGGAGAGAACAGAGGGACACCTAAATATAAGAACTGCTACTGTAGATGAACGCTTCAACCTAGAGGAAAAAAATTTGGTGAGCCATTGGGATTTGTGTACTGATCATTACCACCAAGTATCATCATGATTGGGTGAAAAAATATTTGCTGGTATTTAGAAAACTCGTTATTTCTTAGAAGCTTGGCAACCCCTCTCAATGAAAGTGCTTTTCCACAGTCTGTGCCTAGAGCTATTTGAAGAGGAAACAAACCATAGAGACAAAACTGAGAATTCTTTTATTTTGTCAAGTTTCAAAGAGCTACTACCAACCATGTTGGATTTAGAGTTCCAAATTCATCTATCTATATAGGAGAGAACAGAGAGAAATCTAAATATAAAAACTGCTAGTGTAGACGAACGCTTCAACCTAGAAGAATAAAATTTGGTGAGCCATGTGGGATTTGTGTACCACTCTTTACCAACAAGTATCATCAAGATTGGGTGAAAAACATTTGATGGTATTTTGGAAACTCGTTACTTCTTGGAAGCGTGGCAACCCCTTTCAATGAAAGTGGTTTTCCACAGTCGCTGCTTAGGGCTAATTGAAGAGGAAACAAACCATAGAGACAAACATGAGAACTCCTTTATTTTATCAAGTTTCAAAGAACTACTACAAACCATGTTGGATTTAGAGTTACAAATACCTCTATCTATATAGGAGAGAACAGAGTGAAACCTAAATATAAAAACTGCTACTGCAGACGAACACTTCTACCTAGAAGAACAAAATTTGGTCAGCCCAGTGGGAATTGTGTACTGATCATTACCACCAAGTATCATCAAGATTGGGTGAAAAAATATTTGCTGGTATTTCGGAAACTCTTTATTTCTTAGAAGCTTGGCAACCCCTCTCAATGAAAGTGCTTTTCCACAGTCTGAGCCTAGGGCTACTTGAAAAGGAAACAAACCATAGAGACAAAACTGAGAACTTCTTCTTTTGTCAAGTTTGAAAGTGCTACTACAAACCATGTTGGATTTAGAGTTCCAAATACTTCTATCTGTATAGGAGAGAACAGAGTGAAACCTAAACATTAAAACTGCTACTGTAGAAGAACGCTTCTACCTAGACGAAGAAAATTTGGTGAGCCAAGTGGGAATTGTGGACTGATCATTACCACGAAGTATCATCAAGATTCTGTGAAAAAATATTTGCTGGTATTTGAAAACTTGTTATTTCTTAGAAGCTTGGCAACCCCTCTCAATGAAAGTGCTTTTCCACAGTCAGTGCCTAGGGCTACTTGAAGAGCAAACAAACCAGAGACTAAACTGAGAACTCCTTTATTTTGTCAAGTTTCAAAGAGCTACTACAAACCATGTTGGATTTAGGTTCCAAATTCATCTATCTATATAGGAGAGAACAGAGTGAAACCTAAATATAAAAACTGCTACTGTAGACGGACGCTTCAACCTAGAAGAACAAAATTTGGTGAGCCAACTGGGATTTGTGTACTGATCATTACCACCTAGTATCATCAAGATTGGGTGAAAAATATTTGCTGGTATTTTGGAAACTCGTTATTTCCTAGAAGCTTGGCAACCCCTCTCAATGAAAGTGCTTTTCCCCAGTCTGTGCCTAGGGCTACTTGAAGTGGAAACAAAACATAGAGACAAAACTGAGAAGTCCTTTATTTTGTGAAGTTTCAAAGTGCTACTACAAGCCATGTTGGATTTAGAGTTCCAAAAAATTCTATCTGTATAGGAGAGAACAGAGTGTAACCTAAACTTTAAAACTGCTACTGTAGAAGAACGCTTCTACCTAGAAGACGAAAATTTGGTGAGCCAAGTGGGAATTGTGTACTGATCATTACCACCAAGTATCATGAAGATTGGGTGAAAAAATATTTGCTGGTATTTCGGAAACTCGTTATTTCTTAGAAGCTTGGCAACCCCTCTCAATGAAAGTGCTTTTCCTCAGTCTGTGCATAGGGCTACTTGAAGAGGAAACAAACCATACAGACAAAACTGAGAACTCCTTTTTTTTGTCAAGTTTCAAAGAGCTACTACAAACCATGTTGGATTTAGAGTTCCAAATTCATCTATGTATATAGGAGAGAACAGAGGGAAACCTAAATATAAAAACTGCAACTGTAGACGAACGCTTCAACCTAGAAGAACAAAACTTGGTGAGCCAAGTGGGATTGGTGTACTGATCATTACCACCAAGTATCATCAAGATTGGGTGAAAAAACATTTGCTGGTATTTCGAAAAGTCGTTATTTCTTGGAAGCTTGCCAACCCCTTGCATTGTAAGTGCTTTTCCACAGTCTCTGCTTAGGGCTACTTGAAGAGGAAACAAACCATAGAGAAAAAACTGAGAACTAATTTTTTTTGTCAAGTTTCAAAGAGCTACTACAAACCATGTTGGATTTAGAGTTCCAAATACATCTATCTATATAGGAGAGAACAGAGGGAAACCTAAATATAAAAACTGCTACTGTAGATGAACGCTTAAACCTAGAAGAACAAAATTTGGTGAGCCAAGTGGGATTTGTGTACTGATCATTACCACCAAGTGACATCAAGATTTTGTGAAAAAATATTTGCTGTTATTTCGGAAACTCGTTATTTCTTAGAAGCTTGGCAAATTCTCTCAATGAAAGTGCTTTTCCACAGTCTGTGCCTAGAGCTACTTGAAGAGGAAACAAACCATAGAGACAAAACTGAGAATTCTTTTATTTTGTCAAGTTTCAAAGAGCTACTACAAACCATGTTGGATTTAGGTTCCAAATTCATCTATCTATATAGGAGAGAACAGATTGAAACCTAAATATAAAAACTGCTACTGTAGACGAACGCTTCAACCTAGAAGAACAAAATTTGGTGAGCCAAGTGGGATTTTTGTACTGATCATTACCAACAAGTATCATCAAGATTGTGTGAAAAATATTTGCTGGTATTTTGGAAAATCGTTATTTCTTAGAAGCTTGGCAACCCCTCTCAATGAAAGTGCATTTCCCCAGTCTGTGCCTAGGGCTACTTGAAGTGGAAAAAAACCATAGAGACAAAACTGAGAACTCCTTTATTTTGTGAAGTTTCAAAGTGCTACTACAAGCCTTGTTGGATTTAGAGTTCCAAATTCATCTAACTATATAGGAGAGAACAGAGTGAAACCTAAATATAGAAACTGCTACTGCAGACGAACGCTTCTACTTAGAAGAACAAAATTTGGTGAGCCAAGTGGGAATAGTGTACTGATCATTACCACGAAGTATCATCAAGATTCGGTGAAAAAATATTTGCTGGCATTTCGAAAACATGTTATTTCTTAGAAGCTTTGCAACCCCTCTCAATGAAAATGCTTTTCCACAGTCTGTGCCTAGGGCTACTTGAAGAGGAAACAAACCAGAGACTAAACTGAGAACTCCTTTATTTTGTCAATTTTCAAAGAGCTACTACAAAGCATGTTGGATTTAGAGTTCCAAATACATCTATCTGCATAGGAGAGAACAGAGTGAAACCTAAATATAAAACTGCTACTGTAGACGAACGCTTCTAATTAGACGAACAAAATTGAGTGAGCCAAGTGGGAATTGTGTACTGATCATTACCACCAATTATCATCAAGATTGGGAGAAAAAATATTTACTGGTAATTCGGAAACTCGTTATTTCTTAGAAGCTTGGCAACCCCTCTCAATGAAAGTGCTTTTCCACAGTGTGTGCCTAGGGCTACTTGAAGAGGAAAGAAACCATAGAGACAAAACTGAGAACTCCTTTATTTTGTGAAGTTTCAAAGTGCTACTACAAGCCATGTTGGATTTAGAGTTCCAAATACTTCTATCTGTATAGGAGATAACAGAGTGAAACCTAAACTTTAAAACTGCTACTGTAGAAGAACGCCTCTACCTAGAAGACGAAAATTTGGTGAGCCAAGTGGGAATTGTATACGGATCATTACCACCAAGTATCATCAAGATTGGGTGAAGAAATATTCGCTGCTATTTCAGAAACTCGTTATTTCTTAGAAGCTTGGCAACCCCTCTCAATGAAAGTGCTTTTCCTCAGTCTGTGCATAGGGCTACTTGAAGAGGAAACAAACCATAGAGACAAAACTGAGAACTCCTTTATTTTGTCAAGTTTCAAAGAGCTACTACAAACCATGTTGGATTTAGAGTTCCAAATTCATCTATCTATATAGGAGAGAACAGAGGGAAACCTAAATATAAAAACTGCAACTGTAGACGAACGCTTCAACCTAGAAGAACAAAATTTGGTGAGCCAAGTGGGATTTGTGTACTGATCATTACCACCAAGTATCATCAAGATTGGGTGAAAAAACATTTGCTGGTATTTCGAAAACTCGTTATTTCTTGGAAGCTTGCCAACCCCTTGCATTGTAAGTGCTTTTCCACAGTCTCTGCTTAGGGCTACTTGAAGAGGAAACAAACCATAGAGAAAAAACTGAGAACTAATTTTTTTGTCAAGTTTCAAAGAGCTACTACAAACCATGTTGGATTTAGAGTTCCAAATACATCTATCTATATAGGAGAGAACAGAGTGAAACCTAAATATAAAAACTGCTACTGTAGATGAACGCTTAAACCTAGAAGAACAAAATTTGGTGAGCCAAGTGGGATTTGTGTACTGATCATTACCACCAAGTGTCATCAAGATTGGGTGAAAAAATATTTGCTGGTATTTTGGAAACTCGTTATTTCTTAGAAGCTTGGCAACTTCTCTCAATGAAAGTGCTTTTCCACAGTCTGTGCCTAGAGCTACTTGAAGAGGAAACAAACAATAGAGACAAAACTGAGAACTCCTTTATTTTGTCAAGTTTCAAAGAGCTACTACCAACCATGTTGGATTTAGAGTTCCAAATTCATCTAACTATATAGGAGAGAACAGAGGGAAACCTAAATATAAAAACTGCAACTGTAGACGAACGCTTCAACCTAGAGGAACAAAATTTGGTGAACCAAGTGGGATTTGTGTACCCCTCATTAACACCAAGTATCATCAAGATTGGGTGAAAAAACATTTGCTGGTATTACGGAAACTCGTTATTTCTTGGAAGCTTGCCAACCCCTTGCATTGTAAGTGCTTTTCCACAGTCTCTGCTTAGGGCTACTTGAAGAGAAAACAAACCATAGAGAAAAAACTGAGAACTAATTTTTTTTGTCAAGTTTCAAAGAGCTACTACAAACCATGTTGGATTTAGAGTTCCAAATACATCTATCTATATAGGAGAGAACAGAGTGAAACCTAAATATAAAAACTGCTACTGTAGACGGACGCTTCAACCTAGAAGAACAAAATTTGGTGAGCCAACTGGGATTTGTGTACTGATCATTACCACCAAGTATCATCAAGATTGGGTGAAAAATATTTGCTGGTATTTTGGAAACTCGTTATTTCTTAGAAGCTTGGCAACCCCTCTCAATGAAAGTGCTTTTCCCCAGTCTGTGCCTAGGGCTACTTGAAGTGGAAACAAAACATAGAGACAAAACTGAGAAGTCCTTTATTTTGTGAAGTTTCAAAGTGCTACTACAAGCCATGTTGGATTTAGAGTTCCAAAAAATTCTATCTGTATAGGAGAGAACAGAGTGTAACCTAAACTTTAAAACTGCTACTGTAGAAGAACGCTTCTACCTAGAAGACGAAAATTTGGTGAGCCAAGTGGGAATTGTGTACTGATCATTACCACCAAGTATCATGAAGATTGGGTGAAAAAATATTTGCTGGTATTTCGGAAACTCGTTATTTCTTAGAAGCTTGGCAACCCCTCTCAATGAAAGTGCTTTTCCTCAGTCTGTGCATAGGGCTACTTGAAGAGGAAACAAACCATACAGACAAAACTGAGAACTCCTTTTTTTTGTCAAGTTTCAAAGAGCTACTACAAACCATGTTGGATTTAGAGTTCCAAATTCATCTATGTATATAGGAGAGAACAGAGGAAACCTAAATATAAAAACTGCAACTGTAGACGAACGCTTCAACCTAGAAGAACAAAACTTGGTGAGCCAAGTGGGATTGGTGTACTGATCATTACCACCAAGTATCATCAAGATTGGGTGAAAAAACATTTGCTGGTATTTCGAAAAGTCGTTATTTCTTGGAAGCTTGCCAACCCCTTGCATTGTAAGTGCTTTTCCACAGTCTCTGCTTAGGGCTACTTGAAGAGGAAACAAACCATAGAGAAAAAACTGAGAACTAATTTTTTTTGTCAAGTTTCAAAGAGCTACTACAAACCATGTTGGATTTAGAGTTCCAAATACATCTATCTATATAGGAGAGAACAGAGGGAAACCTAAATATAAAAACTGCTACTGTAGATGAACGCTTAAACCTAGAAGAACAAAATTTGGTGAGCCAAGTGGGATTTGTGTACTGATCATTACCACCAAGTGACATCAAGATTTTGTGAAAAAATATTTGCTGTTATTTCGGAAACTCGTTATTTCTTAGAAGCTTGGCAAATTCTCTCAATGAAAGTGCTTTTCCACAGTCTGTGCCTAGAGCTACTTGAAGAGGAAACAAACCATAGAGACAAAACTGAGAATTCTTTTATTTTGTCAAGTTTCAAAGAGCTACTACAAACCATGTTGGATTTAGGTTCCAAATTCATCTATCTATATAGGAGAGAACAGATTGAAACCTAAATATAAAAACTGCTACTGTAGACGAACGCTTCAACCTAGAAGAACAAAATTTGGTGAGCCAAGTGGGATTTTTGTACTGATCATTACCAACAAGTATCATCAAGATTGTGTGAAAAATATTTGCTGGTATTTTGGAAAATCGTTATTTCTTAGAAGCTTGGCAACCCCTCTCAATGAAAGTGCATTTCCCCAGTCTGTGCCTAGGGCTACTTGAAGTGGAAAAAAACCATAGAGACAAAACTGAGAACTCCTTTATTTTGTGAAGTTTCAAAGTGCTACTACAAGCCTTGTTGGATTTAGAGTTCCAAATTCATCTAACTATATAGGAGAGAACAGAGTGAAACCTAAATATAGAAACTGCTACTGCAGACGAACGCTTCTACTTAGAAGAACAAAATTTGGTGAGCCAAGTGGGAATAGTGTACTGATCATTACCACGAAGTATCATCAAGATTCGGTGAAAAAATATTTGCTGGCATTTCGAAAACATGTTATTTCTTAGAAGCTTTGCAACCCCTCTCAATGAAAATGCTTTTCCACAGTCTGTGCCTAGGGCTACTTGAAGAGGAAACAAACCAGAGACTAAACTGAGAACTCCTTTATTTTGTCAATTTTCAAAGAGCTACTACAAAGCATGTTGGATTTAGAGTTCCAAATACATCTATCTGCATAGGAGAGAACAGAGTGAAACCTAAATATAAAACTGCTACTGTAGACGAACGCTTCTAATTAGACGAACAAAATTGAGTGAGCCAAGTGGGAATTGTGTACTGATCATTACCACCAATTATCATCAAGATTGGGAGAAAAAATATTTACTGGTAATTCGGAAACTCGTTATTTCTTAGAAGCTTGGCAACCCCTCTCAATGAAAGTGCTTTTCCACAGTGTGTGCCTAGGGCTACTTGAAGAGGAAAGAAACCATAGAGACAAAACTGAGAACTCCTTTATTTTGTGAAGTTTCAAAGTGCTACTACAAGCCATGTTGGATTTAGAGTTCCAAATACTTCTATCTGTATAGGAGATAACAGAGTGAAACCTAAACTTTAAAACTGCTACTGTAGAAGAACGCCTCTACCTAGAAGACGAAAATTTGGTGAGCCAAGTGGGAATTGTATACGGATCATTACCACCAAGTATCATCAAGATTGGGTGAAGAAATATTCGCTGCTATTTCAGAAACTCGTTATTTCTTAGAAGCTTGGCAACCCCTCTCAATGAAAGTGCTTTTCCTCAGTCTGTGCATAGGGCTACTTGAAGAGGAAACAAACCATAGAGACAAAACTGAGAACTCCTTTATTTTGTCAAGTTTCAAAGAGCTACTACAAACCATGTTGGATTTAGAGTTCCAAATTCATCTATCTATATAGGAGAGAACAGAGGGAAACCTAAATATAAAAACTGCAACTGTAGACGAACGCTTCAACCTAGAAGAACAAAATTTGGTGAGCCAAGTGGGATTTGTGTACTGATCATTACCACCAAGTATCATCAAGATTGGGTGAAAAAACATTTGCTGGTATTTCGAAAACTCGTTATTTCTTGGAAGCTTGCCAACCCCTTGCATTGTAAGTGCTTTTCCACAGTCTCTGCTTAGGGCTACTTGAAGAGGAAACAAACCATAGAGAAAAAACTGAGAACTAATTTTTTTGTCAAGTTTCAAAGAGCTACTACAAACCATGTTGGATTTAGAGTTCCAAATACATCTATCTATATAGGAGAGAACAGAGTGAAACCTAAATATAAAAACTGCTACTGTAGATGAACGCTTAAACCTAGAAGAACAAAATTTGGTGAGCCAAGTGGGATTTGTGTACTGATCATTACCACCAAGTGTCATCAAGATTGGGTGAAAAAATATTTGCTGGTATTTTGGAAACTCGTTATTTCTTAGAAGCTTGGCAACTTCTCTCAATGAAAGTGCTTTTCCACAGTCTGTGCCTAGAGCTACTTGAAGAGGAAACAAACAATAGAGACAAAACTGAGAACTCCTTTATTTTGTCAAGTTTCAAAGAGCTACTACCAACCATGTTGGATTTAGAGTTCCAAATTCATCTAACTATATAGGAGAGAACAGAGGGAAACCTAAATATAAAAACTGCAACTGTAGACGAACGCTTCAACCTAGAGGAACAAAATTTGGTGAACCAAGTGGGATTTGTGTACCCCTCATTAACACCAAGTATCATCAAGATTGGGTGAAAAAACATTTGCTGGTATTACGGAAACTCGTTATTTCTTGGAAGCTTGCCAACCCCTTGCATTGTAAGTGCTTTTCCACAGTCTCTGCTTAGGGCTACTTGAAGAGAAAACAAACCATAGAGAAAAAACTGAGAACTAATTTTTTTTGTCAAGTTTCAAAGAGCTACTACAAACCATGTTGGATTTAGAGTTCCAAATACATCTATCTATATAGGAGAGAACAGAGTGAAACCTAAATATAAAAACTGCTACTGTAGACGGACGCTTCAACCTAGAAGAACAAAATTTGGTGAGCCAACTGGGATTTGTGTACTGATCATTACCACCAAGTATCATCAAGATTGGGTGAAAAATATTTGCTGGTATTTTGGAAACTCGTTATTTCTTAGAAGCTTGGCAACCCCTCTCAATGAAAGTGCTTTTCCCCAGTCTGTGCCTAGGGCTACTTGAAGTGGAAACAAAACATAGAGACAAAACTGAGAAGTCCTTTATTTTGTGAAGTTTCAAAGTGCTACTACAAGCCATGTTGGATTTAGAGTTCCAAAAAATTCTATCTGTATAGGAGAGAACAGAGTGTAACCTAAACTTTAAAACTGCTACTGTAGAAGAACGCTTCTACCTAGAAGACGAAAATTTGGTGAGCCAAGTGGGAATTGTGTACTGATCATTACCACCAAGTATCATGAAGATTGGGTGAAAAAATATTTGCTGGTATTTCGGAAACTCGTTATTTCTTAGAAGCTTGGCAACCCCTCTCAATGAAAGTGCTTTTCCTCAGTCTGTGCATAGGGCTACTTGAAGAGGAAACAAACCATACAGACAAAACTGAGAACTCCTTTTTTTGTCAAGTTTCAAAGAGCTACTACAAACCATGTTGGATTTAGAGTTCCAAATTCATCTATGTATATAGGAGAGAACAGAGGAAACCTAAATATAAAAACTGCAACTGTAGACGAACGCTTCAACCTAGAAGAACAAAACTTGGTGAGCCAAGTGGGATTGGTGTACTGATCATTACCACCAAGTATCATCAAGATTGGGTGAAAAAACATTTGCTGGTATTTCGAAAAGTCGTTATTTCTTGGAAGCTTGCCAACCCCTTGCATTGTAAGTGCTTTTCCACAGTCTCTGCTTAGGGCTACTTGAAGAGGAAACAAACCATAGAGAAAAAACTGAGAACTAATTTTTTTTGTCAAGTTTCAAAGAGCTACTACAAACCATGTTGGATTTAGAGTTCCAAATACATCTATCTATATAGGAGAGAACAGAGGGAAACCTAAATATAAAAACTGCTACTGTAGATGAACGCTTAAACCTAGAAGAACAAAATTTGGTGAGCCAAGTGGGATTTGTGTACTGATCATTACCACCAAGTGACATCAAGATTTTGTGAAAAAATATTTGCTGTTATTTCGGAAACTCGTTATTTCTTAGAAGCTTGGCAAATTCTCTCAATGAAAGTGCTTTTCCACAGTCTGTGCCTAGAGCTACTTGAAGAGGAAACAAACCATAGAGACAAAACTGAGAATTCTTTTATTTTGTCAAGTTTCAAAGAGCTACTACAAACCATGTTGGATTTAGGTTCCAAATTCATCTATCTATATAGGAGAGAACAGATTGAAACCTAAATATAAAAACTGCTACTGTAGACGAACGCTTCAACCTAGAAGAACAAAATTTGGTGAGCCAAGTGGGATTTTTGTACTGATCATTACCAACAAGTATCATCAAGATTGTGTGAAAAATATTTGCTGGTATTTTGGAAAATCGTTATTTCTTAGAAGCTTGGCAACCCCTCTCAATGAAAGTGCATTTCCCCAGTCTGTGCCTAGGGCTACTTGAAGTGGAAAAAAACCATAGAGACAAAACTGAGAACTCCTTTATTTTGTGAAGTTTCAAAGTGCTACTACAAGCCTTGTTGGATTTAGAGTTCCAAATTCATCTAACTATATAGGAGAGAACAGAGTGAAACCTAAATATAGAAACTGCTACTGCAGACGAACGCTTCTACTTAGAAGAACAAAATTTGGTGAGCCAAGTGGGAATAGTGTACTGATCATTACCACGAAGTATCATCAAGATTCGGTGAAAAAATATTTGCTGGCATTTCGAAAACATGTTATTTCTTAGAAGCTTTGCAACCCTCTCAATGAAAATGCTTTTCCACAGTCTGTGCCTAGGGCTACTTGAAGAGGAAACAAACCAGAGACTAAACTGAGAACTCCTTTATTTTGTCAATTTTCAAAGAGCTACTACAAAGCATGTTGGATTTAGAGTTCCAAATACATCTATCTGCATAGGAGAGAACAGAGTGAAACCTAAATATAAAACTGCTACTGTAGACGAACGCTTCTAATTAGACGAACAAAATTGAGTGAGCCAAGTGGGAATTGTGTACTGATCATTACCACCAATTATCATCAAGATTGGGAGAAAAAATATTTACTGGTAATTCGGAAACTCGTTATTTCTTAGAAGCTTGGCAACCCCTCTCAATGAAAGTGCTTTTCCACAGTGTGTGCCTAGGGCTACTTGAAGAGGAAAGAAACCATAGAGACAAAACTGAGAACTCCTTTATTTTGTGAAGTTTCAAAGTGCTACTACAAGCCATGTTGGATTTAGAGTTCCAAATACTTCTATCTGTATAGGAGATAACAGAGTGAAACCTAAACTTTAAAACTGCTACTGTAGAAGAACGCCTCTACCTAGAAGACGAAAATTTGGTGAGCCAAGTGGGAATTGTATACGGATCATTACCACCAAGTATCATCAAGATTGGGTGAAGAAATATTCGCTGCTATTTCAGAAACTCGTTATTTCTTAGAAGCTTGGCAACCCCTCTCAATGAAAGTGCTTTTCCTCAGTCTGTGCATAGGGCTACTTGAAGAGGAAACAAACCATAGAGACAAAACTGAGAACTCCTTTATTTTGTCAAGTTTCAAAGAGCTACTACAAACCATGTTGGATTTAGAGTTCCAAATTCATCTATCTATATAGGAGAGAACAGAGGGAAACCTAAATATAAAAACTGCAACTGTAGACGAACGCTTCAACCTAGAAGAACAAAATTTGGTGAGCCAAGTGGGATTTGTGTACTGATCATTACCACCAAGTATCATCAAGATTGGGTGAAAAAACATTTGCTGGTATTTCGAAAACTCGTTATTTCTTGGAAGCTTGCCAACCCCTTGCATTGTAAGTGCTTTTCCACAGTCTCTGCTTAGGGCTACTTGAAGAGGAAACAAACCATAGAGAAAAAACTGAGAACTAATTTTTTTGTCAAGTTTCAAAGAGCTACTACAAACCATGTTGGATTTAGAGTTCCAAATACATCTATCTATATAGGAGAGAACAGAGTGAAACCTAAATATAAAAACTGCTACTGTAGATGAACGCTTAAACCTAGAAGAACAAAATTTGGTGAGCCAAGTGGGAATTGTGGACTGATCATTACCACGAAGTATCATCAAGATTCTGTGAAAAAATATTTGCTGGTATTTGAAAACTTGTTATTTCTTAGAAGCTTGGCAACCCCTCTCAATGAAAGTGCTTTTCCACAGTCAGTGCCTAGGGCTACTTGAAGAGCAAACAAACCAGAGACTAAACTGAGAACTCCTTTATTTTGTCAAGTTTCAAAGAGCTACTACAAACCATGTTGGATTTAGGTTCCAAATTCATCTATCTATATAGGAGAGAACAGAGTGAAACCTAAATATAAAAACTGCTACTGTAGACGGACGCTTCAACCTAGAAGAACAAAATTTGGTGAGCCAACTGGGATTTGTGTACTGATCATTACCACCTAGTATCATCAAGATTGGGTGAAAAATATTTGCTGGTATTTTGGAAACTCGTTATTTCCTAGAAGCTTGGCAACCCCTCTCAATGAAAGTGCTTTTCCCCAGTCTGTGCCTAGGGCTACTTGAAGTGGAAACAAAACATAGAGACAAAACTGAGAAGTCCTTTATTTTGTGAAGTTTCAAAGTGCTACTACAAGCCATGTTGGATTTAGAGTTCCAAAAAATTCTATCTGTATAGGAGAGAACAGAGTGTAACCTAAACTTTAAAACTGCTACTGTAGAAGAACGCTTCTACCTAGAAGACGAAAATTTGGTGAGCCAAGTGGGAATTGTGTACTGATCATTACCACCAAGTATCATGAAGATTGGGTGAAAAAATATTTGCTGGTATTTCGGAAACTCGTTATTTCTTAGAAGCTTGGCAACCCCTCTCAATGAAAGTGCTTTTCCTCAGTCTGTGCATAGGGCTACTTGAAGAGGAAACAAACCATACAGACAAAACTGAGAACTCCTTTTTTTTGTCAAGTTTCAAAGAGCTACTACAAACCATGTTGGATTTAGAGTTCCAAATTCATCTATGTATATAGGAGAGAACAGAGGGAAACCTAAATATAAAAACTGCAACTGTAGACGAACGCTTCAACCTAGAAGAACAAAACTTGGTGAGCCAAGTGGGATTGGTGTACTGATCATTACCACCAAGTATCATCAAGATTGGGTGAAAAAACATTTGCTGGTATTTCGAAAAGTCGTTATTTCTTGGAAGCTTGCCAACCCCTTGCATTGTAAGTGCTTTTCCACAGTCTCTGCTTAGGGCTACTTGAAGAGGAAACAAACCATAGAGAAAAAACTGAGAACTAATTTTTTTTGTCAAGTTTCAAAGAGCTACTACAAACCATGTTGGATTTAGAGTTCCAAATACATCTATCTATATAGGAGAGAACAGAGGGAAACCTAAATATAAAAAACTGCTACTGTAGATGAACGCTTAAACCTAGAAGAACAAAATTTGGTGAGCCAAGTGGGATTTGTGTACTGATCATTACCACCAAGTGACATCAAGATTTTGTGAAAAAATATTTGCTGTTATTTCGGAAACTCGTTATTTCTTAGAAGCTTGGCAAATTCTCTCAATGAAAGTGCTTTTCCACAGTCTGTGCCTAGAGCTACTTGAAGAGGAAACAAACCATAGAGACAAAACTGAGAATTCTTTTATTTTGTCAAGTTTCAAAGAGCTACTACAAACCATGTTGGATTTAGGTTCCAAATTCATCTATCTATATAGGAGAGAACAGATTGAAACCTAAATATAAAAACTGCTACTGTAGACGAACGCTTCAACCTAGAAGAACAAAATTTGGTGAGCCAAGTGGGATTTTTGTACTGATCATTACCAACAAGTATCATCAAGATTGTGTGAAAAATATTTGCTGGTATTTTGGAAAATCGTTATTTCTTAGAAGCTTGGCAACCCCTCTCAATGAAAGTGCATTTCCCCAGTCTGTGCCTAGGGCTACTTGAAGTGGAAAAAAACCATAGAGACAAAACTGAGAACTCCTTTATTTTGTGAAGTTTCAAAGTGCTACTACAAGCCTTGTTGGATTAGAGTTCCAAATTCATCTAACTATATAGGAGAGAACAGAGTGAAACCTAAATATAGAAACTGCTACTGCAGACGAACGCTTCTACTTAGAAGAACAAAATTTGGTGAGCCAAGTGGGAATAGTGTACTGATCATTACCACGAAGTATCATCAAGATTCGGTGAAAAAATATTTGCTGGCATTTCGAAAACATGTTATTTCTTAGAAGCTTTGCAACCCCTCTCAATGAAAATGCTTTTCCACAGTCTGTGCCTAGGGCTACTTGAAGAGGAAACAAACCAGAGACTAAACTGAGAACTCCTTTATTTTGTCAATTTTCAAAGAGCTACTACAAAGCATGTTGGATTTAGAGTTCCAAATACATCTATCTGCATAGGAGAGAACAGAGTGAAACCTAAATATAAAACTGCTACTGTAGACGAACGCTTCTAATTAGACGAACAAAATTGAGTGAGCCAAGTGGGAATTGTGTACTGATCATTACCACCAATTATCATCAAGATTGGGAGAAAAAATATTTACTGGTAATTCGGAAACTCGTTATTTCTTAGAAGCTTGGCAACCCCTCTCAATGAAGTGCTTTTCCACAGTGTGTGCCTAGGGCTACTTGAAGAGGAAAGAAACCATAGAGACAAAACTGAGAACTCCTTTATTTTGTGAAGTTTCAAAGTGCTACTACAAGCCATGTTGGATTTAGAGTTCCAAATACTTCTATCTGTATAGGAGATAACAGAGTGAAACCTAAACTTTAAAACTGCTACTGTAGAAGAACGCCTCTACCTAGAAGACGAAAATTTGGTGAGCCAAGTGGGAATTGTATACGGATCATTACCACCAAGTATCATCAAGATTGGGTGAAGAAATATTCGCTGCTATTTCAGAAACTCGTTATTTCTTAGAAGCTTGGCAACCCCTCTCAATGAAAGTGCTTTTCCTCAGTCTGTGCATAGGGCTACTTGAAGAGGAAACAAACCATAGAGACAAAACTGAGAACTCCTTTATTTTGTCAAGTTTCAAAGAGCTACTACAAACCATGTTGGATTTAGAGTTCCAAATTCATCTATCTATATAGGAGAGAACAGAGGGAAACCTAAATATAAAAACTGCAACTGTAGACGAACGCTTCAACCTAGAAGAACAAAATTTGGTGAGCCAAGTGGGATTTGTGTACTGATCATTACCACCAAGTATCATCAAGATTGGGTGAAAAAACATTTGCTGGTATTTCGAAAACTCGTTATTTCTTGGAAGCTTGCCAACCCCTTGCATTGTAAGTGCTTTTCCACAGTCTCTGCTTAGGGCTACTTGAAGAGGAAACAAACCATAGAGAAAAAACTGAGAACTAATTTTTTTGTCAAGTTTCAAAGAGCTACTACAAACCATGTTGGATTTAGAGTTCCAAATACATCTATCTATATAGGAGAGAACAGAGTGAAACCTAAATATAAAAACTGCTACTGTAGATGAACGCTTAAACCTAGAAGAACAAAATTTGGTGAGCCAAGTGGGATTTGTGTACTGATCATTACCACCAAGTGTCATCAAGATTGGGTGAAAAAATATTTGCTGGTATTTTGGAAACTCGTTATTTCTTAGAAGCTTGGCAACTTCTCTCAATGAAAGTGCTTTTCCACAGTCTGTGCCTAGAGCTACTTGAAGAGGAAACAAACAATAGAGACAAAACTGAGAACTCCTTTATTTTGTCAAGTTTCAAAGAGCTACTACCAACCATGTTGGATTTAGAGTTCCAAATTCATCTAACTATATAGGAGAGAACAGAGGGAAACCTAAATATAAAAACTGCAACTGTAGACGAACGCTTCAACCTAGAGGAACAAAATTTGGTGAACCAAGTGGGATTTGTGTACCCCTCATTAACACCAAGTATCATCAAGATTGGGTGAAAAAACATTTGCTGGTATTACGGAAACTCGTTATTTCTTGGAAGCTTGCCAACCCCTTGCATTGTAAGTGCTTTTCCACAGTCTCTGCTTAGGGCTACTTGAAGAGAAAACAAACCATAGAGAAAAAACTGAGAACTAATTTTTTTTGTCAAGTTTCAAAGAGCTACTACAAACCATGTTGGATTTAGAGTTCCAAATACATCTATCTATATAGGAGAGAACAGAGTGAAACCTAAATATAAAAACTGCTACTGTAGACGGACGCTTCAACCTAGAAGAACAAAATTTGGTGAGCCAACTGGGATTTGTGTACTGATCATTACCACCAAGTATCATCAAGATGGGTGAAAAATATTTGCTGGTATTTTGGAAACTCGTTATTTCTTAGAAGCTTGGCAACCCCTCTCAATGAAAGTGCTTTTCCCCAGTCTGTGCCTAGGGCTACTTGAAGTGGAAACAAAACATAGAGACAAAACTGAGAAGTCCTTTATTTTGTGAAGTTTCAAAGTGCTACTACAAGCCATGTTGGATTTAGAGTTCCAAAAAATTCTATCTGTATAGGAGAGAACAGAGTGTAACCTAAACTTTAAAACTGCTACTGTAGAAGAACGCTTCTACCTAGAAGACGAAAATTTGGTGAGCCAAGTGGGAATTGTGTACTGATCATTACCACCAAGTATCATGAAGATTGGGTGAAAAAATATTTGCTGGTATTTCGGAAACTCGTTATTTCTTAGAAGCTTGGCAACCCCTCTCAATGAAAGTGCTTTTCCTCAGTCTGTGCATAGGGCTACTTGAAGAGGAAACAAACCATACAGACAAAACTGAGAACTCCTTTTTTTTGTCAAGTTTCAAAGAGCTACTACAAACCATGTTGGATTTAGAGTTCCAAATTCATCTATGTATATAGGAGAGAACAGAGGAAACCTAAATATAAAAACTGCAACTGTAGACGAACGCTTCAACCTAGAAGAACAAAACTTGGTGAGCCAAGTGGGATTGGTGTACTGATCATTACCACCAAGTATCATCAAGATTGGGTGAAAAAACATTTGCTGGTATTTCGAAAAGTCGTTATTTCTTGGAAGCTTGCCAACCCCTTGCATTGTAAGTGCTTTTCCACAGTCTCTGCTTAGGGCTACTTGAAGAGGAAACAAACCATAGAGAAAAAACTGAGAACTAATTTTTTTTGTCAAGTTTCAAAGAGCTACTACAAACCATGTTGGATTTAGAGTTCCAAATACATCTATCTATATAGGAGAGAACAGAGGGAAACCTAAATATAAAAACTGCTACTGTAGATGAACGCTTAAACCTAGAAGAACAAAATTTGGTGAGCCAAGTGGGATTTGTGTACTGATCATTACCACCAAGTGACATCAAGATTTTGTGAAAAAATATTTGCTGTTATTTCGGAAACTCGTTATTTCTTAGAAGCTTGGCAAATTCTCTCAATGAAAGTGCTTTTCCACAGTCTGTGCCTAGAGCTACTTGAAGAGGAAACAAACCATAGAGACAAAACTGAGAATTCTTTTATTTTGTCAAGTTTCAAAGAGCTACTACAAACCATGTTGGATTTAGGTTCCAAATTCATCTATCTATATAGGAGAGAACAGATTGAAACCTAAATATAAAAAC
>NW_027516236.1:0-63004 GCF_048772815.1 Callospermophilus lateralis
AGTACACAAATCCCACTTGGCTCACCAAATTTTGTTCTTCTAGGTTGAAGCGTTCTTCTACAGTAGCAGTTTTTATATTTACGTTTCCCTCTGTTCTCTCCTATATAGAGAGATGAATTTGGAACTCTAAATCCAACATGGTTTGTTGTAGCTCTTTGAAACTTGACAAAATAAAGGAGTTCTCAGTTTTGTCGCTATGGTTTGTTTCCTCTTCAAGTAGCCCCAGGCACAGACTGTGGAAAAGCACTTTCATTGAGAGGGGTTGCCAAGCTTCTAAGAAATAACGAGTTTCCGAAATACCAGCAAATATTTTTTCACCCAATCTTGATGATAGTTGGTGGTAATGATCAGTACACAAATCCCACTTGGCTCACCAAATTTTGTTGTTCTAGGTTGAAGCGTCGTCTACAGTAGCAGTTTTTATATTTAGGTTTCTCTCTGTTCTCTCCTATATAGATAGATGAATTTGGAACTCTAAATCCAACATGGTTTGTAGTAGCTCTTTGAAACTTGACAAAATAAAGGAGTTCTCAGATTTGTCTGTATGGTTTGTTTCCTCTTAAAGTAGCCCTAGGCACAGACTGTGGAAAGCACTTTCATTGAGAGGGGTTGCCAAGCTTCTAAGAACTAACGAGTTTCCGAAATACCAGCAAATATTTTTTCACCCAATCTTGATGATACTTGTTGCTAACGATCAGTACACATAACCCACTTGGCTCACCAAATTTAGTTCTTCTAGGTTGAAGCCTTCGTGTACAGTAGCTGTTTTTATATTTAGGTTTCCCTCTGTTCTCTCCTATACAGATAGATGAATGTGGAACTCTAAATCCAACATGGTTTGTAGTAGCTCTTTGAAACTTGACAAAATAAAGGAGTTCTCAGTTTTGTCTCTATGGTTTGTTTCCACTTCAAGTAGCCCTAGGCACAGACTGTGGAAAGCACTTTCATTGAGAGGGGTTGCCAAGCTTCTAAGAAATAACGAGTTTCCGAAATACCAGCAAATATTTTTTCACCCAATCTTGATGATATTGGTGGTAATGATCAGTACACAAATCCTACTTGGCTCACCAAATTTTGTTCTTCCTGGTTGAAGCGTTCGTCTACAGTAGCAGTTTTTATATTTAGGTTCCCCTCTGTTCTCTCATATATAGATAGATGAATTTGGAACTCTAAATCCAACATGGTTTGTAGTAGCTCTTTGAAACTTGACAAAATAAAGGAGTTCTCAGATTTGTCTCTATGGTTTGTTTCCTTTTCAAGTAGCACTAGGCACAGACTCGGAAAAGTACTCTCATTGAGAGGGGTTGCCAAGCTTCTAAGAAATAACGAGTTTTCAAAATACCAGCAAATATTTTTTCACCCAATCTTGATGATACTTGGTGGTAATGATCAGTACACAATTCGAACTTGGCTCACCAAATTTAGTTCTTCTAGGTTGAAGCGTTCGTGTACAGTAGCAGTTTTTATATTTAGGTTTCCCTCTGTTCTCTCCTATATAGATAGATGAATTTGGAACTCTAAATCCAACATGGTTTGTAGTAGCTCTTTGAAACTTGACAAAATAAAGGAGTTCTCAGATTTGTCTCTATGGTTTGTTTCCTCTTCAAGTAGCCCTAGGCACAGACTGTGGAAAAGCACTTTCATTGAGAGGGGTTTCCAAGCTTCTAAGAAATAACTAGTTTCCGAAATACCAGCAAATATTTTTTCACCCAATCTTGATGATACTTGGTGGTAATGATCAGTACACAAATCCCACTTGGCTCACCAAATTTTGTTCTTTTAGGTTGAAGCGTTCGTCTACAGTAGCAGTTTTTATATTTAGGTTTCCCTCTGTTCTCTCCCATATAGATAGATGAATTTGGAACTCTAAATCCAACATGGTTGTAGTAGCTCTTTGAAACTTTACAAAATAAAGGAGTTCTCAGTTTTGTCTCTATGGTTTGTTTCCTCTTCAAGTAGCCCTAGGCACAGACTGTGGAAAAGCACTTTAAATAAGAGGGGTTCACAAGCTTCTAAGAAATAACGAGTTTCCGAAATACCAGCAAATATTTTTTCACCCAATCTTGATGATATTGGTGGTAATGATCAGTACACAAATCCTACTTGGCTCACCAAATTTTGTTCTTCCTGGTTGAAGCGTTCGTCTACAGTAGCAGTTTTTATATTTAGGTTCCCCTCTGTTCTCTCATATATAGATAGATGAATTTGGAACTCTAAATCCAACATGGTTTGTTGTAGCTCTTTGAAACTTGACAAAATAAAGGAGTTCTCAGTTTTGTCGCTATGGTTTGTTTCCTCTTCAAGTAGCCCCAGGCACAGACTGTGGAAAAGCACTTTCATTGAGAGGGGTTGCCAAGCTTCTAAGAAATAACGAGTTTCCGAAATACCAGCAAATATTTTTTCACCCAATCTTGATGATAGTTGGTGGTAATGATCAGTACACAAATCCCACTTGGCTCACCAAATTTTGTTCTTCTAGGTTGAAGCGTTCGTCTACAGTAGCAGTTTTTATATTTAGGTTTCTCTCTGTTCTCTCCTATATAGATAGATGAATTTGGAACTCTAAATCCAACATGGTTTGTAGTAGCTCTTTGAAACTTGACAAAATAAAGGAGTTCTCAGATTTGTCTCTATGGTTTGTTTCCTCTTAAAGTAGCCCTAGGCACAGACTGTGGAAAGCACTTTCATTGAGAGGGGTTGCCAAGCTTCTAAGAACTAACGAGTTTCCGAAATACCAGCAAATATTTTTTCACCCAATCTTGATGATACTTGTTGCTAACGATCAGTACACATAACCCACTTGGCTCACCAAATTTAGTTCTTCTAGGTTGAAGCGTTCGTGTACAGTAGCTGTTTTTATATTTAGGTTTCCCTCTGTTCTCTCCTATACAGATAGATGAATGTGGAACTCTAAATCCAACATGGTTTGTAGTAGCTCTTTGAAACTTGACAAAATAAAGGAGTTCTCAGTTTTGTCTCTATGGTTTGTTTCCACTTCAAGTAGCCCTAGGCACAGACTGTGGAAAGCACTTTCATTGAGAGGGGTTGCCAAGCTTCTAAGAAATAACGAGTTTCCGAAATACCAGCAAATATTTTTTCACCCAATCTTGATGATATTGGTGGTAATGATCAGTACACAAATCCTACTTGGCTCACCAAATTTTGTTCTTCCTGGTTGAAGCGTTCGTCTACAGTAGCAGTTTTTATATTTAGGTTCCCCTCTGTTCTCTCATATATAGATAGATGAATTTGGAACTCTAAATCCAACATGGTTTGTAGTAGCTCTTTGAAACTTGACAAAATAAAGGAGTTCTCAGATTTGTCTCTATGGTTTGTTTCCTTTTCAAGTAGCACTAGGCACAGACTGTGGAAAAGTACTCTCATTGAGAGGGGTTGCCAAGCTTCTAAGAAATAACGAGTTTTCAAAATACCAGCAAATATTTTTCCACCCAATCTTGATGATACTTGGTGGTAATGATCAGTACACAATTCGAACTTGGCTCACCAAATTTAGTTCTTCTAGGTTGAAGCGTTCGTGTAGAGTAGCAGTTTTTATATTTAGGTTTCCCTCTGTTCTCTCTTATAGATAGATGAATTTGGAACTCTAAATCCAACATGGTTTGTAGTAGCTCTTTGAAACTTGACAAAATAAAGGAGTTCTCAGATTTGTCTCTATGGTTTGTTTCCTCTTCAAGTAGCCCTAGGCACAGACTGTGGAAAAGCACTTTCATTGAGAGGGGTTGCCAAGCTTCTAAGAAATAACGAGTTTCCGAAATACCAGCAAATATTTTTTCACCCAATCTTGATGATATTGGTGGTAATGATCAGTACACAAATCCTACTTGGCTCACCAAATTTTGTTCTTCCTGGTTGAAGCGTTCGTCTACAGTAGCAGTTTTTATATTTAGGTTCCCCTCTGTTCTCTCATATATAGATAGATGAATTTGGAACTCTAAATCCAACATGGTTTGTAGTAGCTCTTTGAAACTTGACAAAATAAAGGAGTTCTCAGATTTGTCTCTATGGTTTGTTTCCTTTTCAAGTAGCACTAGGCACAGACTGTGGAAAAGTACTCTCATTGAGAGGGGTTGCCAAGCTTCTAAGAAATAACGAGTTTTCAAAATACCAGCAAATATTTTTCCACCCAATCTTGATGATACTTGGTGGTAATGATCAGTACACAATTCGAACTTGGCTCACCAAATTTAGTTCTTCTAGGTTGAAGCGTTCGTGTAGAGTAGCAGTTATTATATTTAGGTTTCCCTCTGTTCTCTCCTATATAGATAGATGAATTTGGAACTCTAAATCCAACATGGTTTGTAGTAGCTCTTTGAAACTTGACAAAATAAAGGAGTTCTCAGATTTGTCTCTATGGTTTGTTTCCTCTTCAAGTAGCCCTAGGCACAGACTGTGGAAAAGCACTTTCATTGAGAGGGGTTTCCAAGCTTCTAAGAAATAACTAGTTTCCGAAATACCAGCAAATATTTTTTCACCCAATCTTGATGATACTTGGTGGTAATGATCAGTACACAAATCCCACTTGGCTCACCAAATTTTGTTCTTTTAGGTTGAAGCGTTCGTCTACAGTAGCAGTTTTTATATTTAGGTTTCCCTCTGTTCTCTCCCATATAGATAGATGAATTTGGAACTCTAAATCCAACATGGTTGTAGTAGCTCTTTGAAACTTGACAAAATAAAGGAGTTCTCAGTTTTGTCTCTATGGTTTGTTTCCTCTTCAAGTAGCCCTAGGCACAGACTGTGGAAAATCACTTTAAATAAGAGGGGTTCACAAGCTTCTAAGAAATTATGGGTTTCCGAAATACCAGCAAATATTTTTTCACCCAATCTTGATGATACTTGGTGCTAATGATCAGTACACAAATCCCACTTGGCTCACCAAATTTTGTTCTTCTAGGTTGAAGCGTTCGTCTACAGTAGCAGTTTTTATATTTACGTTTCCCTCTGTTCTCTCCTATATAGAGAGATGAATTTGGAACTCTAAATCCAACATGGTTTGTAGTAGCTCTTTGAAACTTGACAAAATAAAGGAGTTCTCAGATTTGTCTCTATGGTTTGTTTCCTCTTAAAGTAGCCCTAGGCACAGACTGTGGAAAGCACTTTCATTGAGAGGGGTTGCCAAGCTTCTAAGAACTAACGAGTTTCCGAAATACCAGCAAATATTTTTTCACCCAATCTTGATGATACTTGTTGCTAACGATCAGTACACATAACCCACTTGGCTCACCAAATTTAGTTCTTCTAGGTTGAAGCGTTCGTGTACAGTAGCTGTTTTTATATTTAGGTTTCCCTCTGTTCTCTCCTATACAGATAGATGAATGTGGAACTCTAAATCCAACATGGTTTGTAGTAGCTCTTTGAAACTTGACAAAATAAAGGAGTTCTCAGTTTTGTCTCTATGGTTTGTTTCCACTTCAAGTAGCCCTAGGCACAGACTGTGGAAAGCACTTTCATTGAGAGGGGTTGCCAAGCTTCTAAGAAATAACGAGTTTCCGAAATACCAGCAAATATTTTTTCACCCAATCTTGATGATATTGGTGGTAATGATCAGTACACAAATCCTACTTGGCTCACCAAATTTTGTTCTTCCTGGTTGAAGCGTTCGTCTACAGTAGCAGTTTTTATATTTAGGTTCCCCTCTGTTCTCTCATATATAGATAGATGAATTTGGAACTCTAAATCCAACATGGTTTGTAGTAGCTCTTTGAAACTTGACAAAATAAAGGAGTTCTCAGATTTGTCTCTATGGTTTGTTTCCTTTTCAAGTAGCACTAGGCACAGACTGTGGAAAAGTACTCTCATTGAGAGGGGTTGCCAAGCTTCTAAGAAATAACGAGTTTTCAAAATACCAGCAAATATTTTTCCACCCAATCTTGATGATACTTGGTGGTAATGATCAGTACACAATTCGAACTTGGCTCACCAAATTTAGTTCTTCTAGGTTGAAGCGTTCGTGTAGAGTAGCAGTTATTATATTTAGGTTTCCCTCTGTTCTCTCCTATATAGATAGATGAATTTGGAACTCTAAATCCAACATGGTTTGTAGTAGCTCTTTGAAACTTGACAAAATAAAGGAGTTCTCAGATTTGTCTCTATGGTTTGTTTCCTCTTCAAGTAGCCCTAGGCACAGACTGTGGAAAAGCACTTTCATTGAGAGGGGTTTCCAAGCTTCTAAGAAATAACTAGTTTCCGAAATACCAGCAAATATTTTTTCACCCAATCTTGATGATACTTGGTGGTAATGATCAGTACACAAATCCCACTTGGCTCACCAAATTTTGTTCTTTTAGGTTGAAGCGTTCGTCTACAGTAGCAGTTTTTATATTTAGGTTTCCCTCTGTTCTCTCCCATATAGATAGATGAATTTGGAACTCTAAATCCAACATGGTTGTAGTAGCTCTTTGAAACTTGACAAAATAAAGGAGTTCTCAGTTTTGTCTCTATGGTTTGTTTCCTCTTCAAGTAGCCCTAGGCACAGACTGTGGAAAATCACTTTAAATAAGAGGGGTTCACAAGCTTCTAAGAAATTATGGGTTTCCGAAATACCAGCAAATATTTTTTCACCCAATCTTGATGATACTTGGTGCTAATGATCAGTACACAAATCCCACTTGGCTCACCAAATTTTGTTCTTCTAGGTTGAAGCGTTCGTCTACAGTAGCAGTTTTTATATTTACGTTTCCCTCTGTTCTCTCCTATATAGAGAGATGAATTTGGAACTCTAAATCCAACATGGTTTGTAGTAGCTCTTTGAAACTTGACAAAATAAAGGAGTTCTCAGATTTGTCTCTATGGTTTGTTTCCTCTTAAAGTAGCCCTAGGCACAGACTGTGGAAAGCACTTTCATTGAGAGGGGTTGCCAAGCTTCTAAGAACTAACGAGTTTCCGAAATACCAGCAAATATTTTTTCACCCAATCTTGATGATACTTGTTGCTAACGATCAGTACACATAACCCACTTGGCTCACCAAATTTAGTTCTTCTAGGTTGAAGCGTTCGTGTACAGTAGCTGTTTTTATATTTAGGTTTCCCTCTGTTCTCTCCTATACAGATAGATGAATGTGGAACTCTAAATCCAACATGGTTTGTAGTAGCTCTTTGAAACTTGACAAAATAAAGGAGTTCTCAGTTTTGTCTCCATGGTTTGTTTCCACTTCAAGTAGCCCTAGGCACAGACTGTGGAAAGCACTTTCATTGAGAGGGGTTGCCAAGCTTCTAAGAAATAACGAGTTTCCGAAATACCAGCAAATATTTTTTCACCCAATCTTGATGATATTGGTGGTAATGATCAGTACACAAATCCTACTTGGCTCACCAAATTTTGTTCTTCCTGGTTGAAGCGTTCGTCTACAGTAGCAGTTTTTATATTTAGGTTCCCCTCTGTTCTCTCATATATAGATAGATGAATTTGGAACTCTAAATCCAACATGGTTTGTAGTAGCTCTTTGAAACTTGACAAAATAAAGGAGTTCTCAGATTTGTCTCTATGGTTTGTTTCCTTTTCAAGTAGCACTAGGCACAGACTGTGGAAAAGTACTCTCATTGAGAGGGGTTGCCAAGCTTCTAAGAAATAACGAGTTTTCAAAATACCAGCAAATATTTTTCCACCCAATCTTGATGATACTTGGTGGTAATGATCAGTACACAATTCGAACTTGGCTCACCAAATTTAGTTCTTCTAGGTTGAAGCGTTCGTGTAGAGTAGCAGTTTTTATATTTAGGTTTCCCTCTGTTCTCTCCTATATAGATAGATGAATTTGGAACTCTAAATCCAACATGGTTTGTAGTAGCTCTTTGAAACTTGACAAAATAAAGGAGTTCTCAGATTTGTCTCTATGGTTTGTTTCCTCTTCAAGTAGCCCTAGGCACAGACTGTGGAAAAGCACTTTCATTGAGAGGGGTTGCCAAGCTTCTAAGAAATAACGAGTTTCCGAAATACCAGCAAATATTTTTTCACCCAATCTTGATGATATTGGTGGTAATGATCAGTACACAAATCCTACTTGGCTCACCAAATTTTGTTCTTCCTGGTTGAAGCGTTCGTCTACAGTAGCAGTTTTTATATTTAGGTTCCCCTCTGTTCTCTCATATATAGATAGATGAATTTGGAACACTAAATCCAACATGGTTTGTTGTAGCTCTTTGAAACTTGACAAAATAAAGGAGTTCTCAGTTTTGTCGCTATGGTTTGTTTCCTCTTCAAGTAGCCCCAGGCACAGACTGTGGAAAAGCACTTTCATTGAGAGGGGTTGCCAAGCTTCTAAGAAATAACGAGTTTCCGAAATACCAGCAAATATTTTTTCACCCAATCTTGATGATAGTTGGTGGTAATGATCAGTACACAAATCCCACTTGGCTCACCAAATTTTGTTCTTCTAGGTTGAAGCGTTCGTCTACAGTAGCAGTTTTTATATTTAGGTTTCTCTCTGTTCTCTCCTATATAGATAGATGAATTTGGAACTCTAAATCCAACATGGTTTGTAGTAGCTCTTTGAAACTTGACAAAATAAAGGAGTTCTCAGATTTGTCTCTATGGTTTGTTTCCTCTTAAAGTAGCCCTAGGCACAGACTGTGGAAAGCACTTTCATTGAGAGGGGTTGCCAAGCTTCTAAGAACTAACGAGTTTCCGAAATACCAGCAAATATTTTTTCACCCAATCTTGATGATACTTGTTGCTAACGATCAGTACACATAACCCACTTGGCTCACCAAATTTAGTTCTTCTAGGTTGAAGCGTTCGTGTACAGTAGCTGTTTTTATATTTAGGTTTCCCTCTGTTCTCTCCTATACAGATAGATGAATGTGGAACTCTAAATCCAACATGGTTTGTAGTAGCTCTTTGAAACTTGACAAAATAAAGGAGTTCTCAGTTTTGTCTCTATGGTTTGTTTCCACTTCAAGTAGCCCTAGGCACAGACTGTGGAAAGCACTTTCATTGAGAGGGGTTGCCAAGCTTCTAAGAAATAACGAGTTTCCGAAATACCAGCAAATATTTTTTCACCCAATCTTGATGATATTGGTGGTAATGATCAGTACACAAATCCTACTTGGCTCACCAAATTTTGTTCTTCCTGGTTGAAGCGTTCGTCTACAGTAGCAGTTTTTATATTTAGGTTCCCCTCTGTTCTCTCATATATAGATAGATGAATTTGGAACTCTAAATCCAACATGGTTTGTAGTAGCTCTTTGAAACTTGACAAAATAAAGGAGTTCTCAGATTTGTCTCTATGGTTTGTTTCCTTTTCAAGTAGCACTAGGCACAGACTGTGGAAAAGTACTCTCATTGAGAGGGGTTGCCAAGCTTCTAAGAAATAACGAGTTTTCAAAATACCAGCAAATATTTTTCCACCCAATCTTGATGATACTTGGTGGTAATGATCAGTACACAATTCGAACTTGGCTCACCAAATTTAGTTCTTCTAGGTTGAAGCGTTCGTGTAGAGTAGCAGTTTTTATATTTAGGTTTCCCTCTGTTCTCTCTTATAGATAGATGAATTTGGAACTCTAAATCCAACATGGTTTGTAGTAGCTCTTTGAAACTTGACAAAATAAAGGAGTTCTCAGATTTGTCTCTATGGTTTGTTTCCTCTTCAAGTAGCCCTAGGCACAGACTGTGGAAAAGCACTTTCATTGAGAGGGGTTGCCAAGCTTCTAAGAAATAACGAGTTTCCGAAATACCAGCAAATATTTTTTCACCCAATCTTGATGATATTGGTGGTAATGATCAGTACACAAATCCTACTTGGCTCACCAAATTTTGTTCTTCCTGGTTGAAGCGTTCGTCTACAGTAGCAGTTTTTATATTTAGGTTCCCCTCTGTTCTCTCATATATAGATAGATGAATTTGGAACTCTAAATCCAACATGGTTTGTAGTAGCTCTTTGAAACTTGACAAAATAAAGGAGTTCTCAGATTTGTCTCTATGGTTTGTTTCCTTTTCAAGTAGCACTAGGCACAGACTGTGGAAAAGTACTCTCATTGAGAGGGGTTGCCAAGCTTCTAAGAAATAACGAGTTTTCAAAATACCAGCAAATATTTTTCCACCCAATCTTGATGATACTTGGTGGTAATGATCAGTACACAATTCGAACTTGGCTCACCAAATTTAGTTCTTCTAGGTTGAAGCGTTCGTGTAGAGTAGCAGTTATTATATTTAGGTTTCCCTCTGTTCTCTCCTATATAGATAGATGAATTTGGAACTCTAAATCCAACATGGTTTGTAGTAGCTCTTTGAAACTTGACAAAATAAAGGAGTTCTCAGATTTGTCTCTATGGTTTGTTTCCTCTTCAAGTAGCCCTAGGCACAGACTGTGGAAAAGCACTTTCATTGAGAGGGGTTTCCAAGCTTCTAAGAAATAACTAGTTTCCGAAATACCAGCAAATATTTTTTCACCCAATCTTGATGATACTTGGTGGTAATGATCAGTACACAAATCCCACTTGGCTCACCAAATTTTGTTCTTTTAGGTTGAAGCGTTCGTCTACAGTAGCAGTTTTTATATTTAGGTTTCCCTCTGTTCTCTCCCATATAGATAGATGAATTTGGAACTCTAAATCCAACATGGTTGTAGTAGCTCTTTGAAACTTGACAAAATAAAGGAGTTCTCAGTTTTGTCTCTATGGTTTGTTTCCTCTTCAAGTAGCCCTAGGCACAGACTGTGGAAAATCACTTTAAATAAGAGGGGTTCACAAGCTTCTAAGAAATTATGGGTTTCCGAAATACCAGCAAATATTTTTTCACCCAATCTTGATGATACTTGGTGCTAATGATCAGTACACAAATCCCACTTGGCTCACCAAATTTTGTTCTTCTAGGTTGAAGCGTTCGTCTACAGTAGCAGTTTTTATATTTACGTTTCCCTCTGTTCTCTCCTATATAGAGAGATGAATTTGGAACTCTAAATCCAACATGGTTTGTTGTAGCTCTTTGAAACTTGACAAAATAAAGGAGTTCTCAGTTTTGTCGCTATGGTTTGTTTCCTCTTCAAGTAGCCCCAGGCACAGACTGTGGAAAAGCACTTTCTTTGAGAGGGGTTGCCAAGCTTCTAAGAAATAACGAGTTTCCGAAATACCAGCAAATATTTTTTCACCCAATCTTGATGATAGTTGGTGGTAATGATCAGTACACAAATCCCACTTGGCTCACCAAATTTTGTTCTTCTAGGTTGAAGCGTTCGTCTACAGTAGCAGTTTTTATATTTAGGTTTCTCTCTGTTCTCTCCTATATAGATAGATGAATTTGGAACTCTAAATCCAACATGGTTTGTAGTAGCTCTTTGAAACTTGACAAAATAAAGGAGTTCTCAGATTTGTCTCTATGGTTTGTTTCCTCTTAAAGTAGCCCTAGGCACAGACTGTGGAAAGCACTTTCATTGAGAGGGTTTGCCAAGCTTCTAAGAACTAACGAGTTTCCGAAATACCAGCAAATATTTTTTCACCCAATCTTGATGATACTTGTTGCTAACGATCAGTACACATAACCCACTTGGCTCACCAAATTTAGTTCTTCTAGGTTGAAGCGTTCGTGTACAGTAGCTGTTTTTATATTTAGGTTTCCCTCTGTTCTCTCCTATACAGATAGATGAATGTGGAACTCTAAATCCAACATGGTTTGTAGTAGCTCTTTGAAACTTGACAAAATAAAGGAGTTCTCAGTTTTGTCTCTATGGTTTGTTTCCACTTCAAGTAGCCCTAGGCACAGACTGTGGAAAGCACTTTCATTGAGAGGGGTTGCCAAGCTTCTAAGAAATAACGAGTTTCCGAAATACCAGCAAATATTTTTTCACCCAATCTTGATGATATTGGTGGTAATGATCAGTACACAAATCCTACTTGGCTCACCAAATTTTGTTCTTCCTGGTTGAAGCGTTCGTCTACAGTAGCAGTTTTTATATTTAGGTTCCCCTCTGTTCTCTCATATATAGATAGATGAATTTGGAACTCTAAATCCAACATGGTTTGTAGTAGCTCTTTGAAACTTGACAAAATAAAGGAGTTCTCAGATTTGTCTCTATGGTTTGTTTCCTTTTCAAGTAGCACTAGGCACAGACTGTGGAAAAGTACTCTCATTGAGAGGGGTTGCCAAGCTTCTAAGAAATAACGAGTTTTCAAAATACCAGCAAATATTTTTTCACCCAATCTTGATGATACTTGGTGGTAATGATCAGTACACAATTCGAACTTGGCTCACCAAATTTAGTTCTTCTAGGTTGAAGCGTTCGTGTACAGTAGCAGTTTTTATATTTAGGTTTCCCTCTGTTCTCTCCTATATAGATAGATGAATTTGGAACTCTAAATCCAACATGGTTTGTAGTAGCTCTTTGAAACTTGACAAAATAAAGGAGTTCTCAGATTTGTCTCTATGGTTTGTTTCCTCTTCAAGTAGCCCTAGGCACAGACTGTGGAAAAGCACTTTCATTGAGAGGGGTTTCCAAGCTTCTAAGAAATAACGAGTTTCCGAAATACCAGCAAATATTTTTTCACCCAATCTTGATGATACTTGTTGCTAATGATCAGTACACATATCCCACTTGGCTCACCAAATTTAGTTCTTCTAGGTTGAAGCGTTCGTGTACAGTAGCAGTTTTTATATTTAGGTTTCCCTCTGTTCTCTCCGATACAGATAGATGAATTTGGAACTCTAAATCCAACATGGTTTGTAGTAGCTCTTTGAAACTTGACAAAATAAAGAAGTTCTCAGTTTTGTCTCTATGGTTTGTTACCTCTAAAGGTAGCCCTAGTCACAGACTGTGGAAAGCACTTTTATTGAGAGGGGTTGCCAAGCTTCTAAGAAATAACGAGTTTCCGAAATACCAGCAAATATTTTTTCACCCAATCTTGATGATACTTGTTGCTAACGATCAGTACACATAACCCACTTGGCTCACCAAATTTAGTTCTTCTAGGTTGAAGCGTTCGTGTACAGTAGCAGTTTTTATATTTAGGTTTCCATCTGTGCTCTCCTATACAGATAGATGAATTTGGAACTCTAAATCCAACATGGTTTGTAGTAGCTCTTTGAAACTTGACAAAATAAAGGAGTTCTCAGATTTGTCTCTATGGTTTGTTTCCTCTTCAAGTAGCCCTAGGCACAGACTGTGGAAAGCACTTTCATTGAGAGGGGTTGCCAAGCTTCTAAGAAATAACGAGTTTCCGAAATACCAGCAAATATTTTTTCACCCAATCTTGATGATACTTGGTGGTAATGATCAGTACACAAATCCTACTTGGCTCACCAAATTTTGTTCTTCTAGGTTGAAGCGGTTGTCTACAGTAGCAGTTTTTATATTTAGGTTTCACTCTGTTCTCTCCCATATAGATAGATGAATTTGGAACTCTAAATCCAACATGGTTTGTAGTCGCTCTTTGAAAATTGACAAAAGAAAGGAGTTCTCAGTTTTGTCTCTATGGTTTGTTTCCTCTTCAAGTAGCCCTAGGCACAGACTGTGGAAAAGCACTTTCATTGAGAGGGGTTGCCAAGCTTCTCAGAAATTAGGAGTTTCCGAAATACCAGCAAATATTTTTTCACCCAATCTTGATGATACTTGGAGCTAGTGATCAGTACACAAATCCCACTTGGCTCACCAAATTTTGTTCTTCTAGGTTGAAGCGTTCCTCTACAGTAGCAGTTTTTATATTTAGTTTTCGCTCTTTTCTCTCCTATATAGAAAGATGAATTTGGAACTCTAAATCCAACATGGTTTGTAGTAGCTCTTTGAAACTTGACATAATAAAGGAGTTCTCAGTTTTGTCTCTATGGTTTGTTTCCTCTTCAAGTAGCCCTAGGCACAGACTGTGGAAAGCACTTTCATTGAGATGGGTTGCCAAGCTTCTAAGAAATAACGACTTTCCGAAATACCAGCAAATATTTTTTCACCCAATCTTGCTGATACTTGGTGGTAATGATCAGTACACAAATCCCACTTGGCTCACCAAATTTTGTTCTTCTAGGTTGAAGCATTCCTCTACAGTAGCAGTTTTTATATTTAGGTTTCTCTCTGTTCTCTCCTATATAGATAGATGAATTTGGAACTCTAAATCCAACATGGTTTGTAGTAGCTCTTTGAAACTAGACAAAATAAAGGACGTCTCAGTTTTGTCTCTATGGTTTGTTTCCTCTTCAAGTAGCGCTAGGCACAGACTGTGGAAAAGCACTTTCATTGAGAGGGGTTGCCAAGCTTCTAAGAAATAACGAGTTTCGAAATAGCAGCAAATATTTTTTCACACAAATTTGATGATTCTTGGTGGTAATGATCAGTACACAAATCACACTTGGCTCACGAAATTTTGTTCTTCTAGTTTGAAGCTTTCGTCTACAGTAGCAGTTTTTATATTTAGGTTTCCCTTTGTTCTCTCCTATTTAGATAGATGAATTTGGAACTCTAAATCCAACATGGTTTGTAGTAGCTCTTTGAAACTTGACAAAATAAAGGAGTTCTCAGATTTGCCTCTATGGTTTGTTTCCTCTTAAAGTATCCCTAGGCACAGACTGTGGAATAGCACTTTCATTGAGAGGGGTTGCCAAGCTTCTAAGAAATAACGAGTTTCCGAAATACCAGCAAATATTTTTTCACCCAATCTTGATGATACTTGGTGGTAATGATCAGTACACAAATCCCACTTGGCTTACCATATTTTGTTCTTCTAGGTTGAAGCGTTCGTCTATAGTAGCAGTTTTTATATTTAGGTTTCCCTCTGTTCTCTCCTATATTGATAGATGAATTTGGAACTCTAAATCCAACATGCTTTGTAGTAGCTCCTTGAAACTTGACAAAATAAAGGAGTTCTCAGTTTTGTCTCTATGGTTTGTTTCCTCTTCCAGTAGCCCTAGGCACAGACTGTGGAAAAGCACTTTCATTGAGAGGGGTTGCCAAGCTTCTAAGAAATATCGAGTTTCCGAAATACCAGCAAATATTTTTTCACCCAATCTTGATGATACTTGGTGGTAATGATCAGTACACAAATCCCACTTGGCTCACCAAATTTTGTTCTTCTAGGTTGAAGCGTTCGTCTACAGTAGCAGTTTTTATATTTAGGTTTCCCTCTGTTCTCTCCTATATAGATAGATGAATATGGTACTCTAAATCCAACATGGTTTGTAGTAGCTCTTTGAAACTTGACAAAATAAAGGAGTTCTCAGTTTTGTCTCTATGGTTTGTTTCTTCTTAAAGTAGCCCTAGGCACAGACTGTGGAAAGCACTTTCATTGAGATGGGTTGCCAAGCTTCTAAGAAATAAAGAGTTTCCGAAATACCAGCAAATATTTTTTCACCCAATCTTGATGATACTTGGTGGTAATGATCAGTACACAAATCCCACTTGGCTCACCAAATTTTGTTCTTCTAGGTTGAAGCGTTCCTCTACAGTGGCAGTTTTTATATTTAAGTTTCCCTCGGTTCTCTCCTATATAAATAGATGAATTTGGAACTCTAAATCAAACACGGTTTTTAGTAGCACTTTGAAACTTGACAAAATAAAGGACTTCTCAGTTTTGTCTCTATGGTTTGTTTACTCTTCATGTAGCCCTAGGAACAGATAGTGGAAAAGCACTTTCATTGAGAGGGGTTGCCAAGCTTCTAAGAAATAACGAGTTTCCGAAATACCAGCAAATATTTTTTCACCCAATCTTGATGATACTTGGTGTTAATGATCAGTACACAAATCCCACTTGGCTCACCAAATTTTGTTCTAAGTTGAAGCGTTCGTCTACAGTAGCAGTTTTTATATTTAGGTTTCCCTCTGTTCTCTCCTATATAGATAGATGAATTTGGAACTCTAAATCCAACATGGTTTGTAGTAGCTCTTTGAAACTTTACAAAATAAAGGAGTTCTCAGTTTTGTCTCTATGGTTTTTTTCCTCTTCAAGTAGCCCTAGGCACAGACTGTGGAAAAGCACTTTCATTGAGAGGGGTTGCCAAGCTTCTAAGAAATAACGAGTTTCCGAAATACCAGCAAATATTTTTTCACCCAAATTTGATGATTCTTGGTGGTAACGATCAGTACACAAATCCCACTTGGCTCACGAAATTTTGTACTTCTAGTTTGAAGCTTTCGTCTACAGTAGCAGGGTTTATATTTAGGTTTCCCTCTGTTCTCTCCTATATAGATAGATAAATTTGAACTCTAAATCCAACATGGTTTGTAGTAGCTCTTTGAAACGTGACAAAATAAAGGAGTTCTCAATTTTGTCTGTATGGTTTGTTTCCTCTTCAAGGAGCCCTAGGCACAGACTGTGGAAAAGCACTTTCATTGAGAGGGGTTGCCAAGCTTCTAAGAAATATCGAGTTTCCGAAATACCAGCAAATATTTTTTCACCCAATCTTGATGATACTTGGTTGTAATGATCTGTACACAAATCCCACTTGGCTTACCAAATTTTGTTCTTCTAGGTTGAAGCGTTCGTCTACAGTAGCAGTTTTTATATTTAAGTTTCCCTCGATTCTCTCCTATATAGATAGATGAATTTGGAACTCTAAATCCAACATGGTTTGTAGTAGCTCTTTGAAACTTGACAAAATAAAGGAAGTCCCAGATTTGTCTCTATAGTTTGTTTCCTCTTCAAGTAGCCCTAGGCACAGACTGTGGAATAGCACTTTCATTGAGAGGGGTTGCCAATCTTCTAAGAAATAACGAGTTTCCGAAATACCAGCAAATATTTTTTCACCCAATCTTGATGATACTTGGTGGTAATGAACAGTACATAAATCCCACGTGGCTCACAAATTTTGTTCTTCTAAGTTGAAGCGTTCGTCTACAGTAGCAGTTTTTATATTTAAGTTTCCCTCGGGTCTCTCCTATATAGATAGATGATTTTGGAACTCTAAATCCAACATGGTTTGTAGTAGCTCTTTGAAACTTGACAAAATAAAGGAGTTCTCAGATTTGTCTCTATGGTTTGTTTCCTCTTCAAGTAGCCCTAGGCACAGACTGTGGAAAAGCACTTTCATTGAGAGGGGTTGCCAAGCTTCTAAGAAATAACGAGTTTCCGAAATACCAGCAAAAATTTTTTCACCCAATCTTGATGATACTTGGTGGTAATGATCAGTACACAAATCCCACTTGGCTCACGAAGTTTTGTTCTTCTAGGTTGAAGCGTTCATCTACAGTAGCAGTTTTTATATTTAGGTTTCTCTCTGTTCTCTCCTATATAGATAGATGAATTTGGAACTCTTAATCCAACATGGTTTGGAGTAGCTCTTTGAAACTTGACAAAATAAAGGAGTTCTCAGTTTTGTCTCTATGGTTTGTTTCCTCTTCAAGTAGCCCTAGGCACAGACTGTGGAAAAGCACTTTCATTGAGAGGGGTTGCCAAGCTTCTAAGAAATAACGAGTTTCCGAAATACCAGCAAATATTTTTTCACCCAATCTTGATGATACTCGGTGCTAAGGATCAGTACCAAAATCCCTCTTGGCTCACCAAATTTTGTTCTTCTAGGTTGAAGCGTTCGTCTACAGTAGCAGTTTTTATATTTAGGTTTTCCTCTGTTCTCTCCTATATAGATAGATGAATTTGGAACTCTAAATCCAACATGGTTTGTAGTAGCTCTTTGAAACTTGACAAAATAAAGGAGTTCTCAGTTTTGTCTCTATGGTTTGTTTCCTCTTAAAAGTAGACCTAGGCACAGACTCTGGAAATCACTTTCATTGAGATGGGTTGCCAAGCTTCTAAGAAATAACGAGTTTCCGAAATACCAGCAAATATTATTTTAACCAATCTTGTTGATATTTGGTGGTAATGATCAGTACACAAATCCCACTTGGCTGAACAAATTATGTTCTTCTAGGTTGAAACGTTCGTCTACAGTAGCAGTTTTTATATTTAGGTTTCCCTCTGTTCTCTCCTATATAGATAGATGAATTTGGAACTCTAAATCCAACATGGTTTATAGTAGCTCTTTGAAACTTGACAAAATAAAGGAGTTGTCAGTTTTGTCTCTATGATTTGTTTCCTCTTCAAGTAGCCCTAGGCACAGACTGTGGAAAAGCACTTTCATTGAGAGGGTTGCCAAGCTTCTAAGAAAGAACGAGTTTCTGAAATACCAGCAAATATTTATTCACCCAATCTTGATGGTACTTGTTGCTAATGATCGGTACACAAATCCCACTTAGCTCACCAAATTTTGTTCTTCTAGGTTGAAGCGTTCCTCTACAGTAGCAGTTTTTATATTTAGGTTTCCCTCTGTTCTCTCCTATATAGATAGATGAATTGGAACTCTAAATCCAACATGGTTTGTAGTAGCTCTTTGAAACTTGACAAAATAAAGGAGTTCTCAGTTTTGTCTCTATGGTTTGTTTCCTCTTCAAGTAGCCCTAGGCACAGACTGTGGAAAAGCACTTTCATTGAGAGGGGTTGCCCAGCTTCTAAGAAATAACGAGTTTCCGAAATACCAGCAAATATTTTTTCACCCAAATTTGATGATTCTTGGTGGTAAGGATCAGTACACAAATCCCACTTGGCTCACGAAATTTTGTACTTCTAGTTTGAAGCTTTCCGTCTACAGTAGCAGTTTTTATATTTAGGTTTCCCTCTGTTCTCTCCTATACAGAGAGATGAATTTGGAACCCTAAATCCAACATGGTTTGTAGTATCTCTTTGAACTTGACAAAATAAAGGAGTTCTCAGTTTTGTCGCTATGGTTGTTTCCTCTTCAAGTAGCCCTAGGCACAGACTGTGGAAAAGCACTTTCATTGAGAGGGGTTGCCAAGCTTCTAAGAATAACGAGTTTCGAAACACCAGCAAATATTTTTTCACCCAAATTTGATGATTCTTGGTGGTAATGATCAGTACACCAATCCCACTTGGGCTCACGCAATTTTGTTCTTCTAGTTTGAAGCTTTCGTCTACACTAGCAGTTTTATATTTAGGTTTCATTTTTTCTCTCCTATTTAGATAGATGAATTTGGAACTCTAAATCCAACATGGTTTGTAGTAGCTCTTTGAAACTTGACCAAATAAAGGAGTTCTCAGATTTGCCTTTATGGTTTGTTTCCTCTTAAAGTAGCCCTAGGCACAGACTGTGGAATAGCACTTTCATTGAGAGGGGTTGCCAATCTTCTAAGAAATAACGAGTTTCCGAAATACCAGCAAATATTTTTTCACCCAATCTTGATGATACTTTGTGGTAATGATCAGTACACAAATCCCACGTGGCTCACAAATTTTGTTCTTCTAAGTTGAAGCGTTCGTCTACAGTAGCAGTTTTTATATTTAAGTTTTCCCTCGGGTCTCTCCTATATAGATAGATGAATTTGGAACTCTAAATCCAACATGGTTTGTAGTAGCTCTTTGAATCTTGAAAAAATAAAGGAGTTCTCAGATTTGTCTCTATGGTTTGTTTCCTCTTCAAATGGCCCTAGGCACAGACTGTGGAAAAGCACTTTCATTGAGAGGGGTTGCCAAGCTTCTAAGAAATAACGAGTTTCCGAAATACCAGCAAATATTTTTTCACCCAATCTTGATGATACTTGGTGGTAATGATCAGTACACAAATCCCACTTGGCTCACGAAGTTTTGTTCTTCTAGGTTGAAGCGTTCGTCTACAGTAGCAATTTTTATATTTAGGTTTCTCTCTGTTCTCTCCTGTATAGATAGACTGAATTTGGAACTCTTAATCCAACATGGTTTGTAGTAGCTCTTTGAAACTTGACAAAATAAAGGAGTTCTCAGTTTTGTCTCTATGGTTTGTTTCCTCTTCAAGTAGCCCTAGGCACAGACTGTGGAAAAGCACTTTCATTGAGAGGGGTTGCCAAGCTTCTACGAAATTACGAGTTTCCGAAATACCAGCAAATATTTTTCACCCAATCTTGATGATACTTGATGGTAATGATCAGTACCGAAATCCCACTTGGCTCAACAAATTTTGTTCTTCTAGGATGAAGCATTCGTCTACAGTAGCAGTTTTTATATTTCGTTCCCCTCTGTTCTCCCCTATATAGATAGATGAATTTGGAACTCTAAATCCAGCATGGTTTGTAGTAGCTCTTTGAAACTTGACAAAATAAAGAACTTCCCTGTTTTGTCTCTATGGTTTTTTTCCTCTTCAAGTAGCCCTAGGAACTGACTATGGAAAAGCACTTTCATTGAGATGGGTTGAAAAGCTTCTAAGAAATATCGAGTTTCCGAAATACCAGCAAATATTTTTTCACCCAAACTTGATGATACTTGGTGGTAATGATCAGGATACATATCCCACTTGGCTCACCAAATTTTGTTCTTCTAGGATGAAGCATTCGTCTACAGTAGCAGTTTTTATATTTAGGTTTCCCTCTGTTCTCTCCTATATAGATAGATGAATTTGGAACTCTAAATCCAGCATGGTATGTAGTAGCTCTCTGAAACTTGACAAAATAAAGGAGTTCTCAGTTTTGTCTCTATGGTTTGTTTCCTCTTCAAGTAGCCCTAGGCACAGAATGTGGAAAAGCACTTTCATTGAGAGGGGTTGCAAAGCTTATAAGAAATTACGAGTTACCGAAATACCAGCAAATATTTTTCACCCAATCTTGATGGTACTTGGTGGTAATGATCAGTACACAAATCCCACGTGGCTCACCAAATTTTGTTTTTCTAGGTTGGAGTGTTCGTCTACAGTAGCAGTTTTTATATTTAGGTTTCCCTCTGTTCTCTCCTATATAGATAGATAAATTTGAAACTCTAAATCAGACATGGTTTGTAGTATCTCTTTGAAACTTGACAAAAATAAAGGAGTTCTCAGTTTTGTCTTCTATGGTTTGTTTACTCTTCAAGTAGGCATAGTCACAGACGGTGGAAAGCACTTTCATTGAGATGGGTTGCCAAGCTTATAAGAAATAACAAGTTTCCGATATACCAGCAAACATTTTTTAACCCAATCTTGATGATACTTGGTGGTAATGATCAGTACACAAATCCCACTTGGCTCACCAAATTTTGTTCTTCTAGGTTGAAGCTTTCGTCTACAGTAGCAGTTATTATATTTAGGTTTCCCTCTGTTCTCTCCTGTATAGATAGATGAATTTGGAACTCTAAACACAACATGCTTTGTATTAGCTCTTTGAAACTTGACAAAATAAAGGAGTTCTCAGATTTTTCTCTATGGTTTTTTGATCTTCAAGTAGCACTAGCACAGACTGTGGAAAAGCACTTTCATTGAGAGGGGTTGCCAAGCTTCTAAGAAATTACGAGTTTCCGAAATACCAGCAAATATTTTTTCACCCAATCTTGATGATACTTGGTGGTAATGATCAGTACACCAAATCCCACTTGGCTCACGAAATTTTGTTTTTCTAGTTTGAAGCTTTCGTTTACAGTAGCAGTTTTTATATTTAGGTTTCCCTCTGTTCTCTCCTATATAGATAGTTGAATTTGGAATTATAAATTCAACATGGTTTGTAGTAGCTCTTTGAAACTTGACAAAATAAAGGAGTTCTCAGTTTTGTCTCTATGGTTTGTTTCCTCTAAAGTAGCACTAGGCACAGACTGTGGAAAGCACTTTCATTGAGAGAGGTTGCCAAGCTTCTACGAAATAACGAGTTTCCGAAATACCAGCAAATATTTTTTCACCCAATCTTGATGATACTTGGTGCTAATGATCAGTACCAAAATCCCACTTGGCTCACGAAGTTTTGTTCTTCCAATTTGAAGCTTTCGTCTACAGTATCAGTTTTTATATTTAGGTTTCCTTCTGTTCTCTCCTATATAGATAGATGAATTTGGAACTCTAAATCCAACATGGTTTGTAGTAGCTCTATGAAACTTGACAAAATAAAGGATTCTCAGTTTTGTCTCTATGGTTTGTTTCCTCTAAAAGTAGACCTAGGCACAGACTGTGGAAATCACTTTCATTGAGATGGGTTGCCAAGCTTCTAAGAAATAACGAGTTTCCGAAATACCAGCAAATACTATTTCACCCAATCTTGTTGATACTTGGTGGAAATGATCAGTACACAAATCCCACTTGGCTCACCAAATTTTATTCTTCTATGTTGAAACGTTCGTCAACAGTAGCAGTTTTTATATTTAGGTTTCCCTCTGTTCTCTCTTATATAGATAGATGAATTTGGAACTCTAAATCCAACATGGTTTGCAGTAGCTCTTTGAAACTTGACAAAATAAAGGAGTTGTCAGTTTTGTCTCTATGATTTGTTTCCTCTTCAAGTAGCCCTGGGCACATACTGTGGAAAAGCACTTTCATTGAGAGGGGTTGCCAAGCTTCTAAGAAATTACGAGTTTCCGAAATACCAGCAAATATTTTTTCACCCAATCTTGATGATACTTGATGGAAATGATCAGTACCAAATCCCACTTGGCTCAACAAATTTTGTTCTTCTAGGATGAAGCATTCGTTTACAGTAGCAGTTTTTATATTTCATTCCCCTCTGTTCTCTCCTATATAGATAGATGAATTTGGAACTCTAAATCCAGCATGGTTTGTAGTAGCTCTTTGAAACTTGACAAAATAAAGAACTTCCCTGTTTTGTCTCTATGGTTTTTTTCCTCTTCAAGTAGCCCTAGGAACTGACTATGGAAAAGCACTTTCATTGAGATGGGTTGCCAAGCTTCTAAGAAAGAACGAGTTTCCGAAATACCAGCAAATATTTTTTCACCCAAACTTGATGATACTTGGTGGTAATGATCAGTATACACATCCCACTTGGCTCACCAAATTTTGTTCTTCTAGGATGAAGCATTCGTCTACAGTAGCAGTTTTTATATTTAGGTTCCCTCTGTTCTCTCCTATATAGATAGATGAATTTGGAACCCTAAATCCAGCATGGTATGTAGTAGCTCTCTGAAACTTGAAAAAATAAAGGAGTTCTCAGTTTTGTCTCTATGGTTTGTTTCCTCTTCAAGTAGCCCTAGGCACAGAATGTGGAAAAGCACTTTCATTGAGAGGGGTTGCAAAGCTTATAAGAAATTACGAGTTACCGAAATACCAGCAAATATTTTTTCACCCAATCTTGATGGTACTTGGTGGTAATGATCAGTACACAAATCCCACGTGGCTCACCAAATTTTGTTTTTCTAGGTTGGAGTGTTCGTCTACAGTAGCAGTTTTTATATTTAGGTTTCCCTCTGTTCTCTCCTATATAGATAGATAAATTTGAAACTCTAAATCAGACATGGTTTGTAGTATCTCTTTGAACTTGACAAAATAAAGGAGTTCTCAGTTTTGTCTCTATGGTTTGTTTACTCTTCAAGTAGGCATAGTCACAGACGGTGGAAAGCACTTTTATTGAGATGGGTTGCCAAGCTTATAAGAAATAACAAGTTTCCGATATACCAGCAAATTTTTTTTAACCAATCTTGATGATACTTGGTGGTAATGATCAGTACACAAATCCCACTTGGCTCACCAAATTTTGTTCTTCTAGGTTGAAGCTTTCGTCTACAGTAGCAGTTATTATATTTAGGTTTCCCTCTGTTCTCTCCTGTATAGATAGATGAATTTGGAACTCTAAATACAACATGCTTTGTATTAGCTCTTTGAAACTTGACAAAATAAAGGAGTTCTCAGATTTTTCTCTATGGTTTGTTTGCTCTTCAAGTAGCCCTAGGCACAGACTGTGGAAAAGCACTTTCATTGAGAGGGGTTGCCAAGCTTCTAAGAAATTACGAGTTTCCGAAATACCAGCAAATATTTTTTCACCCAATCTTGATGATACTTGGTGGTAATGATCAGTACACCAATCCCACTTGGCTCACGAAATTTTGTTTTTCTAGTTTGAAGCTTTCGTCTACAGTAGCAGTTTTTATATTTAGGTTTCCCTCTGTTCTCTCCTATATAGATAGTTGAATTTGGAACTACAAATTCAACATGGTTTGTAGTAGCTCTTTGAAACTTGACAAAATAAAGGAGTTCTCAGTTTTGTCTCTATGGTTTGTTTCCTCTAAAGTAGCACTAGGCACAGACTGTGGAAAGCACTTTCATTGAGAGAGGTTGCCAAGCTTCTACGAAATAACGAGTTTCCGAAATACCAGCAAATATTTTTTCACCCCATCTTGATAATACTTGGTGGTAATGAGCAGTACACAAATCCCACTTGGCTCATCAAATTTCGTTCTTCTCGGTTGAAGCTTTCGTCTACAGTAGCAGTTATTATATTTAGGTTTCCCTCTGTTCTCTCCTGTATAGATAGATGAATTTGGAACTCTAATCCAACATGCTTTGTAGTAGCTCTTTGAAATTTGACAAAATAAAGGAGTTCTCAGATTTTTCTCTATGGTTTGTTTGCTCTTCAAGTAGCCCTAGGCACACACTGTGGAAGCACTTTCATTGAGAGAGGTTGCCAAGCTTCTAAGAAAGAACGAGTTTCTGAAATACCAGCAAATATTTTTTCACCCAATCTTGATGGTACCTGTTGCTAATGATCGGTACACAAATCCCACTTAGCTCACCAAATTTTGTTCTTGTAGGTTGAAGCGTTCGTCTACAGTAGCAGTTTTTATATTTAGGTTTCCCTCTGTTCTCTCCTATATAGATAGATGAATTTGGATCTCTAAATCCAACATGCTTTGTAGTAGGTCTTTGAAACTTGACAAAATAAAGGAGTTCTCAGATTTTTCTCTATGGTTTGTTTGCTCTTCAAGTAGCCCTAGGCACAGACTGTGGAAAGCACTTTCTTTGAGAGAGGTTGCAAGCTTCTAAGAAAGAACGAGTTTCTGAAATACCAGCAAATATTTTTTCACCCAATCTTGATGGTACCTGTTGCTAATGATCGGTACATAAATCCCACTTAGCTCACCAAATTTTGTTCTTCTAGGTTGAAGCTTTCGACTACAATAGCAGATTTATATTTAGGTTTCCCTCTGTTCTCTCCTATATAGATAGATAATTTGGAACTGTAAATCCAACATGCTTTGTAGTAGCTCTTTGAAACTTGACAAAATAAAGGAGTTCTCAGATTTTACTCTATGGTTTGTTTGTTCTTCAAGTAGCCCTAGGCACAGACTGTGGAAAAAGCACTTTTTCATTGAGAGGGGTTGCCAAGCTTCTAAGAAATAACGAGTTTCCGAAATACCAGCAAATATTTTTTTCACCCAATCTTGATGATACCTGGTGGTAATGATCAGTACACAAATCCCACTTGGCTCACCAAATTTTGTTCATCTAGGTTGAAGCTTTCGTCTACAGTAGCAGTTATTATATTTAGGTTTCCCTCTGTTCTCTCCTATATAGATAGATGAATTTGGAACTCTAAATTCAACATGGTTTGTAGTAGCTCTTTGAAACTTGACAAAATAAAGGAGTTCTCAGTTTTGTCCCTATGGTTTGTTTCCTCTTCAAGTAGTCCTAGGCACAGACTGTGGAAAGAACTTTCATTGAGAGGGGTTGCCAAGCTTCTAAGAAATAACGAGTTTCCGAAATACCAGCAAATATTTTTTCACCCAATCTTGATAATACTTGGTGGTAATGATGAGTACACATGTCCCACTTGGCTCACCATTTTTGTTCTTCTATGTTGAAGCGTTCGTCGACAGTAGCTGTTTTTATATTTAGGTTTCACTCTGTTCTCTCATATATAGATAGATGAATTTGGAACTCTAAATCCATCATGGTTTATAGTAGCTCTTTGAAACTTGACAAAATAAAGGAGTTCTCAGATTTCTCTCTATGGTTTGTTTACTCTTCAAGTAGCCGTAGGCACAGACTGTGGAAAAGCACTTTCATTGAGAGGGGTTGCCAAGCTTCTAAGAAATAACGAGTTTCCGAAATACCGGCAAATATTTTTTCACCCAATCTTGATGATACCTGGTGGTAATGATCAGTACACAAATCCCACTTGGCTCACCAAATTTTGTTCATCTAGGTTGAAGCTTTCGTCTACAGTAGCAGTTATTATATTTAGGTTTCCCTCTGTTCTCTCCTATATAGATAGATGAATTTGGAACTCTAAATTCAACATGGTTTGTAGTAGCTCTTTGAAACTTGACAAAATAAAGGAGTTCTCAGTTTTGTCCCTATGATTTGTTTCCTCTTCAAGTAGTCCTAGGCACAGACTGTGGAAAGAACTTTCATTGAGAGGGGTTGCCAAGCTTCTAAGAAATAACGAGTTTCCGAAATACCAGCAAATATTTTTTCACCCAATCTTGATAATACTTGGTGGTAATTATGAGTACACATGTCCCACTTGGCTCACCATTTTTGTTCTTCTATGTTGAAGCGTTCGTCGACAGTAGCTGTCTTTATATTTAGGTTTCACTCTGTTCTCTCATATATAGATAGATGAATTTGGAACTCTAAATCCAACATGGTTTGTAGTAGCTCTTTGAAACTTGACAAAATAAAGGAGTTCTCAGATTTCTCTCTATGGTTTGTTTACTCTTCAAGTAGCCCTAGGCACAGACTGTGGAAAAGCACTTTCATTGAGAGGGGTTGCCAAGCTTCTAAGAAATAACGAGTTTCCGAAATACCGGCAAATATTTTTTCACCCAATCTTGATGATACTTGGTGGTAATGATCAGTACACAAATCCACTTGGCTCACCAAATTTTGTTCTTCTAGAATGAAGCATTCGTCTACAGTAGCAGTTTTTATATTTAGGTTTCCCTCTGTTCTCTCTTATATAGACAGATGAATTTGGAACTCTAAATCCAACATGGTTTGTAGTAGCTCTCTGAAACTTGACAAAATAAAGGAGTTCTCAGTTTTGACATTATGATTTGTTTCCTCTTCAAGTAGCCCTAGGCACAGACTGTGGAAAAGCATTTTCATTGAGAGGGGTTGCCAAGCTTCTAAGAAATTACGAGTTTCCAAAATACCAGCAAATATTTTTTCACCCAATCTTGTTGGTACTTGGTGGTAATGATCAGTACACAAATCCCTCTTGGCTCACCAAATTTTGTTTTTCTAGGTTGAAGTGTTCGTCTACAGTAGCAGTTTTTATATTTAGGTTTCCCTCTGTTCTCTCCTATATAGATAGATAAATTTGAAACTCTAAATCCAACATGGTTTGTAGTAGCTCTTTGAAACTTGACAAAATAAAGGACTTCTCAGTTTTGTCTCTATGGTTTGTTTACTCTTCAAGTAGCCCTAGTCACAGACGGTGGAAAGCACTTTCATTGAGATGGGTTGCCAAGCTTATAAGAAATAACAAGTTTCCGAAATACCAGCAAATATTTTTTTAACCCAATCTTGATGATACATGGTGGTAATGATCAGTACACTAATCCCACTTGGCTCACCAAATTTTGTTCTTCTAGTTTGAAACGTTCCTCTACAGTAGCAGTTTTTATATTTAGGTTTCCCTCTGTTCTCTCCTATATAGATAGATGAATTTTGAACTCTAAATCCAACATGCTTTGGAATAGCTCTTTGAAACTTGACAAAATAACGGAGTTCGCAGATTTTTCTCTATGGTTTGTTTCCTCTTCATGTAGCCCTAGGCACAGACTGTGGAAAGCACTTTCTTTGAGAGGGGTTGCCAAGCTTCTAAGAAACAACGAGTTTCCGAAATACCAGCAAATATTTTTTCAACCAATCTTGATGATACTAGGTGGTAATGATCAGTAAACAAATCCCACTTGGCTCACCAAATTCGTTCTTCTAGGTTGAAGCATTCGTCCACAGTAGCAGTTTTTATATTTAGGTTTCCCTCTGTTCTCTCCTATATAGATAGATGAATTTGGAACTCTAAATCCCACATGGTTTGTAGTAGCTCTCTGAAACTTGACAAAATAATGGAGTTCTCAGTTTTGTCTCTATGATTTGTTTCCTCTTCAAGTAGCCCTAGGCACAGACTGTGGAAAAGCACTTTCATTTAGAGGGTTTGCCAAGCTTCTAAGAAATTACGAGTTTCCGAAATACCAGCAAATATTTTTTCACCCAATCTTGATGATACTTGGTGGTAATGATCAGTACCCAAATCCCACTTGGCTCACAAAATTTTGTTCTTCTAGGTTGAAGCGTTCGTCTACAGTAGCAGTTTTTATATTTCGTTCCACTCTGTTCTCTCCTATATAGATAGATGAATTTGGAACTCTAAATCCAGCATGGTTTGTAGTAGCTCTTTGAAACTTGACAAAATAAAGAACTTCCCTGTTTTGTCTCTATGGTTTGTTTCCTCTTCAAGTAGCCCTAGGAACTGACTGTGGAAAAGCACTTTCATTGAGATGGGTTGCCAAGCTTCTAAGAAATTTCGAGTTTCCGAAATACCAGAAAATATTTTTTCACCCAAACTTGATGATACTTGGTGGTAATGATCAGTACACAAATCCCACTTGGCTCACCAAATTTTGTTCTTCTAGGATTAAGCATTCGTCTACAGTAGCAGTTTTTATTTTAGGTTTCCCTCTGTTCTCTCCTATATAGATAGATGAATTTGGAACTCTAAATCCCACATGGTTTGTAGTAGCTCTCTGAAACTTGACAAAATAAGGAGTTCTCAGTTTTTTCTCTTTGATTTGTTTCCTCTTCAAGTAGTCCTAGGCACAGACTCTGGAAAAGCACTTTCATTGAGAGGGGTTGCCAAGCTTCTAAGAAATAACGAGTTTCCGAAATACCAGCAAATATTTTTTAACCCAATCTTGATGATACTTGGTGGTAATGATCAGTACACAAATCCCACTTGGCTCACGCAATTTTGTTCTTCTAGTTAGAAACGTTCCTCTACAGTAGCAGTTTTTATATTTAGGTTTCTGTCTGTTCTCTCCTATATAGATAGATGAATTTGGAACTCTAAATCCAACATGGTTTGTAGTAGCTCTTTGAACCTTGACAAAATAAAGGAATTCTCAGTTTTGTCTCTATGGTTTGTTTCCTCTTCATGTAGCCCTAGGCACAGACTGTGGAAAAGCACTTTCATTGAGATGGGTTGAAAAGCTTCTAAGAATTAACGAGTTTAGAAAATACCAGCAAATATTTTTCACCCAATCTTGATGATACTTGGTGGTAATGATCAGTACACAAATCCCACTTGGCTCACCAAATTTTGTTCTTCTAGGATTTAGCTTTCGTCTACAGTAGCAGTTTTTATATTTAGGTTTCCCTCTGTTCTTTCCTATATAGATAGATGAATTTGGAACTCTAAATTAAACATGGTTTGTAGTAGCACTTTGAAACTTGACAAAATAAAGGAGTTCTTAGTTTTGTCTCTATGGTTTGTTTCCTCTTCAAGTAGCCCTAGGCACAGACTGTGGAAAGAATTTCATTGAGAGGGGTTGCCAAGCTTCTAAGAAATAACGAGTTTCCGAAATACCAGCAAATATTTATTCACCCAATCTTGAAAATACTTGGTGGTAGTGATCAGTACACAAGTCCCACTTGGCACACCAAATTTTGTTCTTCTAGGTTGAAGCGTTCGTCGACAGTAGCAGTTTTTATATTTAGGTTTCACTCTGTTCTCACATATAGAGATAGATGAATTTGGAACTCTAAATCCAACATGGTTTGTAGTAGCTTTTTGAAACTTGACAAAATAAACGAGTTCTCAGATTTGTCTCTATGGTTTGTTTCCTCTTCAAGTAGCCCTAGGCACAGACTGTGGAAAAGCACTTTCATTGAGAGGGGTTGCCAAGCTTCTAAGAAATAACGAGTTTCGGAAATACCAGCAAATATTTTTTCACCCGATCTTGATGATACTTGGTGGTAATGATCAGTACACAAATCCCACTTGGCTCACGAAATTTTCTTTTTTTTGTTCGAAGCTTTCGTCTACTGTAGCAGTTTTATATTTAGGTTTCCCTCTGTTCTCTACTATATAGATAGATGAATTTGGAACTCTAAATTCAACATGGTTTGTAGTAGCTCTTTGAAACTTGACAAAATAAAGGAGTTCTCAGTTTTGTCTCTATGGTTTGTTTCCTCTTCAAGAAGCCCTAGGAACTGACTGTGGAAAAGCACTTTCATTGAGATGGGTTGCCAAGCTTTCTAAGAAATTTCGAGTTTCCGAAATACCAGCAAATATTTTTTCACCCAAACTTGATGATACTTGGTGGTAATGATCAGTACACAAATCCCACTTGGCTCACCAAATTTTGTTCTTCTAGGATGAAGCATTCGTCTACAGTAGCAGTTTTTATATTTAGGTTTCCCTCTGTTCTTCCTATATAGATAGATGAATTTGGAACTCTAAATCCCACATGGTTTGTAGTAGCTCTCTTAAACTTGACAAAATAAAGGAGTTCTCAGTTTTGTCTCTATGATTTGTTTCCTCTTCAAGTAGCCCTAGGGACAGACTGTGGAAAGCACTTTCATTGAGAGGAGTTGCCAAGCTTCTAATAAATTACGAGTTTCCGAAATACCAGCAATATTTTTTAACCCAATCTTGATGATACTTGGTGGTAATGATCAGTACACTAATCCCACTTGGCTCACCAAATTTTGTTCTTCTAGTTTGAAACGTTCCTCTACAGTACCAGTTTTTATATTTAGGTTTCCCTCTGTTCTCTCTATATAGATAGATGAATTTTGAACTCTAAATCCAACATGCTTTGGAGTAGCTCTTTGAAACTTGACAAAATAATGGAGTTTGCAGATTTTTCTCTATGGTTTGTTTCCTCTTCATGTAGCCCTAGGCACAGACTGTGGTAAAGCACTTTCATTGAGAGGTGTTGCCAAGCTTCTCAGAAATTTTGAATTTCCGAAATACCAGCAAATATTTTTTCACCCAATCTTGATGATACTTGGTGGTAATGATCAGTACCCAAATACCACTTGGCTCACTAAATTTTGTTCTTCTAGGATGAAGCATTCGTCTACAGTAGCAGTTTTTATATTTCGTTCCCCTCTGTTCTCCCCTATATAGATAGATGAATTTGGAACTCTAAATCCAGCATGGTTTGTAGTAGCTCTTTGAAACTTGACAAAATAAAGAACTTCCCTGTTTTGTCTCTATGGTTTGTTTCCTCTTCAAGTAGCCCTAGGAACTGACTGTGGAAAAGCACTTTCATTGAGAGGAGTTCCCAAGCTTCTAATAATTTACGAGTTTCCGAAATACCAGCAAATATTTTTTAACCCAATCTTGATGATACTTGGTGGTAATGATCAGTACACAAATCCCACTTGGCTCACCAAATTTTGTTCTTCTAGTTTGAAACGTTCCTCTACAGTAGCAGTTTTTATATTTAGGTTTCTCTCTGTTCTCTCCTATATAGATAGATGAATTTGGAACTCTAAATCCAGCATGGTTTGTAGTAGCTCTTTGAAACTTGACAAAATAAAGGAGTTCTCAATTTTGTCTCTATGGTTTGTTTCCTCTTCAAGTAGCCCTAGGCAAAGACTGTAGAAAGAACATTCATTGAGAGGGGTTGCCAAGCTTCTAAGAAATAACGAGTTTCCGAAATACCAGCAAATATTTTTTCACCCAATCTTGAAAATACTTGGTGGTAATAATCAGTACACAAGTCCCACTTGGCACACCAAATTTTGTTCTTCTAGGGTGAAGCGTTCGTCGACAGTAGCAGTTTTTATATTTAGGTTTCACTCTGTTCTCACATATATAGATAGATGAATTTGGAACACTAAATCCAACATGCTTTGGAGTAGCTCTTTGAAACTTGACAAAATAATGGAGTTCGCAGATTTTTCTCTATGGTTTGTTTCCTCTTCATGTAGCCCTAGGCACAGACTGTGGAAAGCACTTTCATTGAGATCGGTTGCCAAGCTCCTAAGAAATAACGAGTTTCCGAAATACCAGCAAATATTTTTTCACCCAATCATGATGATACTTGGTGGTAATGATCAGTACACAAATCCCACTTGGCTCACCAAATTTTGTTCTTCTAGGTTGAAGCATTCGTCTACAGTAGCAGTTTTTATATTTAGGTTCCCCTCTGTTCTTTCCTATATAGATAGATGAATTTGGAACTCTAAATCCAGCACGGTTTGTAGTAGCTCTTTGAAACTTGACAAAATAAAGGAGTTCTCAGTTTTGTCTCTATGGTTTGTTTCCTCTTCAAGTATCCCTAGGCACAGACTGTGGAAAAGCACTTTCATTGAGATGGGTTGCCAAGCTTCTAAGAATTAACGAGTTTAGGATATACCAGCAAATATTTTTTCACCCAATCTTGATGATACTTGGTGGTAATGATCAGTACACAAATCCCACTTGGCTCACGAAATTTTGTTTTTCTAGTTCGAAGCTTTCGTCTACTGTAGCAGTTTTTATATTTAGGTTTCCCTCTGTTCTCTCCTATTTAGATAGATGAATTTGGAACTCTAAATTCAACATGGTTTGTAGTAGCTCTTTGAAACTTGACAAAATAAAGGAGTTCTCAGTTTTGTCTCTATGGTTTGTTTCCTCTTCAAGTAGCCCTAGGAACTGACTGTGGAAAAGCACTTTCATTGAGATGGGTTGCCAAGCTTCTAAGAAATTTCGAGTTTCCGAAATACCAGCAAATATTTTTCACCCAAACTTGATGATACTTGGTGGTAATGATCAGTACACAAATCCCACTTGGCTCACCAAATTTTGTTCTTCTAGGATGAAGCATTCGTCTACAGTAGCAGTTTTTATATTTAGGTTTCCCTCTGTTCTCTCCTATATAGATAGATGAATTTGGAACTCTAAATCCCACATGGTTTGTAGTAGCTCTCTTAAACTTGACAAAATAAAGGAGTTCTCAGTTTTGTCTCTATGATTTGTTTCCTCTTCAAGTAGCCCTAGGCACAGACTGTGGAAAAGCACTTTCATTGAGAGGAGTTGCCAAGCTTCTAAGAAATTACGAGTTTCCGAAATACCAGCAAATATTTTTTAACCCAATCTTGATGATACTTGGTGGTAATGATCAGTACACAAATCCCACTTGGCTCACCAAATTTTGTTCTTCTAGTTTGAAACGTTCCTCTACAGTAGCAGTTTTTATATTTAGGTTTCTCTCTGTTCTCTCCTATATAGATAGATGAATTTTGAACTCTAAATCCAACATGGTTTGTACTAGCTCTTTGAACCTTGACAAAATAAAGGAGTTCTCAGTTTTGTCTCTATGGTTTGTTTCCTCTTCAAGTAGCCCTAGGCACAGACTGTGGAAAACCACTTTCATTGAGATGGGTTGCCAAGCTTCTAAGAATTAACGAGTTTAGGATATACCAGCAAATATTTTTTCACCCAATCTTGATGATACTTGGTGGTAATGAACAGTACACAAATCCCACTTGGCTCACCATATGTTTTTCTTCTAGGTTGAAGCTTTCGTCTACAGTAGCAGTTTTTATATTTAGGTTTCCCTCTGTTCTCTCCTATATAGATAGATGAATTTGGAACTCTAAATTCAACATGGTTTGTAGTAGCACTTTGAAACTTGACAAAATAAAGGAGTTCTCAGTTTTGTCTCTATGGTTTGTTTCCTCTTCAAGTAGCCCTAGGCAAAGACTGTAGAAAGAACTTTCATTGAGAGGGGTTGCCAAGCTTCTAAGAAATAACGAGTTTCCGAAATACCAGCAAATATTTTTTCACCCAATCTTGAAAATACTTGGTGGTAATAATCAGTACACAAGTCCCACTTGGCACACCAAATTTTGTTCTTCTAGGGTGAAGCGTTCGACGACAGTAGCAGTTTTTATATTTAGGTTTCACTCTGTTCTCACATATATAGATAGATGAATTTGGAACACTAAATCCAACATGGTTTGTAGTAGCTCTTTGAAACTTGACAAAATAAAGAAGTTCTCAGATTTGTCTCTATGGTTTGTTTCCTCTTCAAGTAGCCCTAGGCACAGACTGTGGAAAAGCACTTTCATTGAGATCGGTTGCCAAGCTTCTAAGAAATAACGAGTTTCCGAAATACCAGCAAATATTTTTTCAATTAAACTTGATGATACTTAGTGGTAATGATCAGTACAAAAATCCCAGTTGGCTCACCAAATTTTCTTCTTCTAGTATGAAGCATTCGTCTTCAGTAGCAGTTTTTATATTTAGGTTTCCCTCTGTTCTCTCCTATATAGATAGGTGAATTTGGAACTCTATATCCAACATGGTTTGTAGTAGCTCTTTGAAACTTGACAAAATAAAGGAGTTCTCAGATTTGTCTCTATGGTTTGTTTCCTCTTCAAGTAGCACTAGGCACAGACTGTGGAAAAGCACTTTCATTGAGAGGGTTTGCCAAGCTTCTAAGAAATAACGAGTTTCCGAAATACCAGCAAATATTTTTTAACCCAATCTTGATGATACTTGGTGGTAATGATCAGTACACAAATCCTACTTGGCTCACCAAATTTTGTTCTTCTAGGTTGAAGCGTTCTTCTACAGTAGCAGTTTTTATATTTAGGTTTCTCTCTGTTCTCTCCTATATAGATAGATGAATTTGGAACTCTAAATGAAACATGGTTTGTAGTAGCTCTTTGAAACTTGACAAAATAAAGGAGTTCTCAGTTTTGTCTCTATGGTTTGTTTCCTCTCAAGTAGCCCTAGACACAGACTGTGGAAAAGCACTTTCATTGAGATGGGTTGCCAAGCTTCTAAGAATTAACGAGTTTAGGATATACCAGCAAATATTTTTTCACCCAATCTTGATGATACTTGGTGGTAATGATCAGTACACAAATCCCACTGGGCTCACCAAATTTTGTTCTTCTAGGTTGAAGCTTTCGTCTACAGTAGCAGTTTTTATATTTAGGTTTCCCTCTGTTCTCTCCTATATAGATAGATGAATTTGGAACTCTAAATCCAGCATGGTTTGTAGTAGCTCTTTGAAACTTGACAAAATAAAGAAGTTCTCAGATTTGTCTCTATGGTTTGTTTCCTCTTCAAGTAGCCCTAGGCACAGACTGTGGAAAAGCACTTTCATTGAGAGGGGTTGCCAAGCTTCTAAGAAATAACGAGTTTCCGAAATACCAGCAAATATTTTTTCACCCAATCATGATGATACTTGGTGGTAATGATCAGTACACAAATCCCACTTGGCTCACCAAATTTTGTTCTTCTAGGTTGAAGCATTCGTCTACAGTAGCAGTTTTTATAATTAGGTTCCCCTCTGTTCTCTCCTATATAGATAGATGAATTTGGAACTCTAAATCCAGCATGGTTTGTAGTAGCTCTTTGAAACTTGACAAAATAAAGAACTTCTCTGTTGTGTCTCTATGGTTTTTTTTCTTTTCAAGTAGCCCTAGGAACAGACTGTGGAAAAGCACTTTCATTGAGATGGGTTGCCAAGCTTCTAAGAAATATCGAGTTTCCGAAATACCAGCAAATATTTTTTCAATTAAACTTGATGATACTTAGTGGTAATGATCAGTACAAAAATCCCAGTTGGCTCACCAAATTTTCTTCTTCTAGTTAGAAGCATTCGTCTTCAGTAGCAGTTTTTATATTTAGGTTTCCCTCTGTTCTCTCCTATATAGATAGGTGAATTTGGAACTCTATATCCAACATGGTTTGTAGTAGCTCTTTGAAACTTGACAAAATAAAGGAGTTCTCAGATTTCTCTCTATGGTTTGTTTCCTCTTCAAGTAGCCCTAGGCACAGACTGTGGAAAAGCACTTTCATTGAGAGGGGTTGCCAAGCTTCTAAGAAATAACGAGTTTCCGAAATACCAGCAAATATTTTTTCACCCAATCTTGATGATACTTGGTGGTAATGATCAGTACACAAATCCCACTTGGCTCACCAAATTTTGTTCTTCTAGTTTGAAACGTTCCTCTACAGTAGCAGTTTTTATATTTAGGTTTCTCTCTGTTCTCTCCTATATAGATAGATGAATTTGGAACTCTAAATCCAGCATGGTTTGTAGTAGCTCTTTGAAACTTGACAAAATAAAGGAGTTCTCAGTTTTGTCTCTATGGTTTGTTTCCTCTTCAAGTAGCCCTAGACACAGACTGTGGAAAAGCACTTTCATTGAGATGGGTTGCCAAGCTTCTAAGAATTAACGAGTTTAGGATATACCAGCAAATATTTTTTCACCCAATCTTGATGATACTTGGTGGTAATGATCAGTACACAAATCCCACTGGGCTCACCAAATTTTGTTCTTCTATGTTGAAGCTTTCGTCTACAGTAGCAGTTTTTATATTTAGGTTTCCCTCTGTTCTCTCCTATATAGATAGATGAATTTGGAACTCTAAATCCAGCATGGTTTGTAGTAGCTCTTTGAAACGTGACAAAATAAAGAAGTTCTCAGATTTGTCTCTATGGTTTGTTTCCTCTTCAAGTAGCCCTAAGCACAGACTGTGGAAAAGCAATTTCATTGAGAGGGGTTGCCAAGCTTCTAAGAAATAACAAGTTTCCGAAATCCCAGCAAATATTTTTTCACCCAATCATGATGATACTTGGTGGTAATGATCAGTACACAAATCCCACTTGGCTCACCAAATTTTGTTCTTCTAGGTTGAAGCATTCGTCTACAGTAGCAGTTTTTATATTTAGGTTCCCCTCTGTTCTCTCCTATATAGATAGATGAATTTGGAACTCTAAATCCAGCATGGTTTGTAGTAGCTCTTTGAAACTTGACAAAATAAAGAACTTCTCTGTTGTGTCTCTATGGTTTGTTTTCTTTTCAAGTAGCCCTAGGAACAGACTGTGGAAAAGCACTTTCATTGAGATGGGTTGCCAAGCTTCTAAGAAATATCGAGTTTCCGAAATACCAGCAAATATTTTTTCAATTAAACTTGATGATACTTAGTGGTAATGATCAGTACAAAAATCCCAGTTGGCTCACCAAATTTTCTTCTTCTAGTATGAAGCATTCGTCTTCAGTAGCAGTTTTTATATTTAGGTTTCCCTCTGTTCTCTCCTATATAGATAGGTGAATTTGGAACTCTATATCCAACATGGTTTGTAGTAGCTCTTTGAAACTTGACAAAATAAAGGAGTTCTCAGATTTGTCTCTATGGTTTGTTTCCTCTTCAAGTAGCCCTAGGCACAGACTGTGGAAAAGCACTTTCATTGAGAGGGGTTGCCAAGCTTCTAAGAAATAATGAGTTTCCGAAATACCAGCAAATATTTTTTCACCCAATCTTGATGATACTTGGTGGTAATGATCAGTACACAAATCCCACTTGGCTCACCAAATTTTGTTCTTCTAGTTTGAAACGTTCCTCTACAGTAGCAGTTTTTATATTTAGGTTTCTCTCTGTTCTCTCCTATATAGATAGATGAATTTGGAACTCTAAATCCAGCATGGTTTGTAGTAGCTCTTTGAAACTTGACAAAATAAAGGAGTTCTCAGTTTTGTCTCTATGGTTTGTTTCCTCTTCAAGTAGCCCTAGACACAGACTGTGGAAAAGCACTTTCATTGAGATGGGTTGCCAAGCTTCTAAGAATTAACGAGTTTAGGATATACCAGCAAATATTTTTTCACCCAATCTTGATGATACTTGGTGGTAATGATCAGTACACAAATCCCACTGGGCTCACCAAATTTTGTTCTTCTATGTTGAAGCTTTCGTCTACAGTAGCAGTTTTTATATTTAGGTTTCCCTCTGTTCTCTCCTATATAGATAGATGAATTTGGAACTCTAAATCCAGCATGGTTTGTAGTAGCTCTTTGAAACTTGACAAAATAAAGAAGTTCTCAGATTTGTCTCTATGGTTTATTTCCTCTTCAAGTAGCCCTAGGCACAGACTGTGGAAAAGCACTTTCATTGAGAGGGGTTGCCAAGCTTCTAAGAAATAACAAGTTTCCGAAATCCCAGCAAATATTTTTTCACCCAATCATGATGATACTTGGTGGTAATGATCAGTACACAAATCCCACTTGGCTCACCAAATTTTGTTCTTCTAGGTTGAAGCATTCGTCTACAGTAGCAGTTTTTATATTTAGGTTCCCCTCTGTTCTCTCCTATATAGATAGATGAATTTGGAACTCTAAATCCAGCATGGTTTGTAGTAGCTCTTTGAAACTTGACAAAATAAAGAACTTCTCTGTTGTGTCTCTATGGTTTGTTTTCTTTTCAAGTAGCCCTAGGAACAGACTGTGGAAAAGCACTTTCATTGAGATGGGTTGCCAAGCTTCTAAGAAATATCGAGTTTCCGAAATACCAGCAAATATTTTTTCAATTAAACTTGATGATACTTAGTGGTAATGATCAGTACAAAAATCCCAGTTGGCTCACCAAATTTTCTTCTTCTAGTATGAAGCATTCGTCTTCAGTAGCAGTTTTTATATTTAGGTTCCCCTCTGTTCTCTCCTATATAGATAGATGAATTTGGAACTCTAAATCCAGAATGGTTTGTAGTAGCTCTTTGAAACTTGACAAAATAAAGAACTTCCCTGTTTTGTCTCTATGGTTTGTTTCCTCTTCAAGTAGCCCTAGGCACAGACTGTGGAAAAGCACTTTCATTGAGATTGGTTGCCAAGCTTCTAAGAATTAACGAGTTTAGGATATACCAGCAAATATTTTTTCACCCAATCTTGATGATACTTGGTGGTAATGATCAGTACACAAATCCCACTTGGCTCACCAAATTTTGTTCTTCTAGGTTGAAGCATTCGTCTACAGTAGCAGTTTTTATATTTAGGTTCCCCTCTGTTCTCTCCTATATAGATAGATGAATTTGGAACTCTAAATCCAGCATGGTTTGTAGTAGCTCTTTGAAACTTGACAAAATAAAGAACTTCTCTGTTGTGTCTCTATGGTTTTTTTTCTTTTCAAGTAGCCCTAGGAACAGACTGTTTAAAAGCACTTTCATTGAGATGGGTTGCCAAGCTTCTAAGAAATATCGAGTTTCCGAAATACCAGCAAATATTTTTTCAATTAAACTTGATGATACTTAGTGGTAATGATCAGTACAAAAATCCCAGTTGGCTCACCAAATTTTCTTCTTCTAGTATGAAGCATTCGTCTTCAGTAGCAGTTTTTATATTTAGGTTTCCCTCTGTTCTCTCCTATATAGATAGGTGAATTTGGAACTCTATATCCAACATGGTTTGTAGTAGCTCTTTGAAACTTGACAAAATAAAGGAGTTCTCAGATTTGTCTCTATGGTTTGTTTCCTCTTCAAGTAGCCCTAGGCACAGACTGTGGAAAAGCACTTTCATTGAGAGGGGTTGCCAAGCTTCTAAGAAATAACGAGTTTCCGAAATACCAGCAAATATTTTTTCACCCAATCTTGATGATACTTGGTGGTAATGATCAGTACACAAATCCCACTTGGCTCACCAAATTTTGTTCTTCTAGTTTGAAACGTTCCTCTACAGTAGCAGTTTTTATATTTAGGTTTCTCTCTGTTCTCTCCTATATAGATAGATGAATTTGGAACTCTAAATCCAGCATGGTTTGTAGTAGCTCTTTGAAACTTGACAAAATAAAGGAGTTCTCAGTTTTGTCTCTATGGTTTGTTTCCTCTTCAAGTAGCCCTAGACACAGACTGTGGAAAAGCACTTTCATTGAGATGGGTTGCCAAGCTTCTAAGAATTAACGAGTTTAGGATATACCAGCAAATATTTTTTCACCCAATCTTGATGATACTTGGTGGTAATGATCAGTACACAAATCCCACTGGGCTCACCAAATTTTGTTCTTCTATGTTGAAGCTTTCGTCTACAGTAGCAGTTTTTATATTTAGGTTTCCCTCTGTTCTCTCCTATATAGATAGATGAATTTGGAACTCTAAATCCAGCATGGTTTGTAGTAGCTCTTTGAAACTTGACAAAATAAAGAAGTTCTCAGATTTGTCTCTATGGTTTGTTTCCTCTTCAAGTAGCCCTAGGCACAGACTGTGGAAAAGCACTTTCATTGAGAGGGGTTGCCAAGCTTCTAAGAAATAACAAGTTTCCGAAATCCCAGCAAATATTTTTTCACCCAATCATGATGATACTTGGTGGTAATGATCAGTACACAAATCCCACTTGGCTCACCAAATTTTGTTCTTCTAGGTTGAAGCATTCGTCTACAGTAGCAGTTTTTATATTTAGGTTCCCCTCTGTTCTCTCCTATATAGATAGATGAATTTGGAACTCTAAATCCAGCATGGTTTGTAGTAGCTCTTTGAAACTTGACAAAATAAAGAACTTCTCTGTTGTGTCTCTATGGTTTGTTTTCTTTTCAAGTAGCCCTAGGAACAGACTGTGGAAAAGCACTTTCATTGAGATGGGTTGCCAAGCTTCTAAGAAATATCGAGTTTCCGAAATACCAGCAAATATTTTTTCAATTAAACTTGATGATACTTAGTGGTAATGATCAGTACAAAAATCCCAGTTGGCTCACCAAATTTTCTTCTTCTAGTATGAAGCATTCGTCTTCAGTAGCAGTTTTTATATTTAGGTTTCCCTCTGTTCTCTCCTATATAGATAGGTGAATTTGGAACTCTATATCCAACATGGTTTGTAGTAGCTCTTTGAAACTTGACAAAATAAAGGAGTTCTCAGATTTGTCTCTATGGTTTGTTTCCTCTTCAAGTAGCCCTAGGCACAGACTGTGGAAAAGCACTTTCATTGAGAGGGGTTGCCAAGCTTCTAAGAAATAACGAGTTTCCGAAATACCAGCAAATATTTTTTCACCCAATCTTGATGATACTTGGTGGTAATGATCAGTACACAAATCCCACTTGGCTCACCAAATTTTGTTCTTCTAGTTTGAAACGTTCCTCTACAGTAGCAGTTTTTATATTTAGGTTTCTCTCTGTTCTCTCCTATATAGATAGATGAATTTGGAACTGTAAATCCAGCATGGTTTGTAGTAGCTCTTTGAAACTTGACAAAATAAAGGAGTTCTCAGTTTTGTCTCTATGGTTTGTTTCCTCTTCAAGTAGCCCTAGACACAGACTGTGGAAAAGCACTTTCATTGAGATGGGTTGCCAAGCTTCTAAGAATTAACGAGTTTAGGATATACCAGCAAATATTTTTTCACCCAATCTTGATGATACTTGGTGGTAATGATCAGTACACAAATCCCACTGGGCTCACCAAATTTTGTTCTTCTAGGTTGAAGCTTTCGTCTACAGTAGCAGTTTTTATATTTAGGTTTCCCTCTGTTCTCTCCTATATAGATAGATGAATTTGGAACTCTAAATTCAACATGGTTTGTAGTAGCACTTTGAAACTTGACAAAATAAAGGAGTTCTCAGTTTTGTCTCTATGGTTTGTTTCCTCTTCAAGTAGCCCTAGGCAAAGACTGTAGAAAGCACGTTCATTGAGAGGGGTTGCCAAGCTTCTAAGAAATAACGAGTTTACGAAATACCAGCAAATATTTTTTCACCCAATCATGATGATACTTGGTGGTAATGATCAGTACACAAATCCCACTTGGCTCACCAAATTTTGTTCTTCTAGGTTGAAGCATTCGTCTACAGTAGCAGTTTTTATATTTAGGTTCCCCTCTGTTCTCTCCTATATAGATAGATGAATTTGGAACTCTAAATCCAGAATGGTTTGTAGTAGCTCTTTGAAACTTGACAAAATAAAGAAGTTCTCAGATTTGTCTCTATGGTTTGTTTCCTCTTCAAGTAGCCCTAGGCACAGACTGTGGAAAAGCACTTTCATTGAGAGGGGTTGCCAAGCTTCTAAGAAATATCGAGTTTCCGAAATACCAGCAAATATTTTTTCAATTAAACTTGATGATACTTAGTGGTAATGATCAGTACAAAAATCCCAGTTGGATCACCAAATTTTCTTCTTCTAGTATGAAGCATTCGTCTTCAGTAGCAGTTTTTATATTTAGGTTTCCCTCTGTTCTCTCCTATATAGATAGGTGAATTTGGAACTCTATATCCAACATGGTTTGTAGTAGCTCTTTGAAACTTGACAAAATAAAGGAGTTCTCAGATTTGTCTCTATGGTTTGTTTCCTCTTCAAGTAGCCCTAGGCACAGACTGTGGAAAAGCACTTTCATTGAGAGGGGTTGCCAAGCTTCTAAGAAATAACGAGTTTCCGAAATACCAGCAAATATTTTTTCACCCAATCTTGATGATACTTGGTGGTAATGATCAGTACACAAATCCCACTTGGCTCACCAAATTTTGTTCTTCTAGTTTGAAACGTTCCTCTACAGTAGCAGTTTTTATATTTAGGTTTCTCTCTGTTCTCTCCTATATAGATAGATGAATTTGGAACTGTAAATCCAGCATGGTTTGTAGTAGCTCTTTGAAACTTGACAAAATAAAGGAGTTCTCAGTTTTGTCTCAATGGTTTGTTTCCTCTTCAAGTAGCCCTAGACACAGACTGTGGAAAAGCACTTTCATTGAGATGGGTTGCCAAGCTTCTAAGAATTAACGAGTTTAGGATATACCAGCAAATATTTTTTCACCCAATCTTGATGATACTTGGTGGTAATGATCAGTACACAAATCCCACTGGGCTCACCAAATTTTGTTCTTCTAGGTTGAAGCTTTCGTCTACAGTAGCAGTTTTTATATTTAGGTTTCCCTCTGTTCTCTCCTATATAGATAGATGAATTTGGAACTCTAACTTCAACATGGTTTGTAGTAGCACTTTGAAACTTGACAAAATAAAGGAGTTCTCAGTTTTGTCTCTATGGTTTGTTTCCTCTTCAAGTAGCCCTAGGCAAAGACTGTAGAAAGCACTTTCATTGAGAGGGGTTGCCAAGCTTCTAAGAAATAACGAGTTTACGAAATACCAGCAAATATTTTTTCACCCAATCATGATGATACTTGGTGGTAATGATCAGTACACAAATCCCACTTGGCTCACCAAATTTTGTTCTTCTAGGTTGAAGCATTCGTCTACAGTAGCAGTTTTTATATTTAGGTTCCCCTCTGTTCTCTCCTATATAGATAGATGAATTTGGAACTCTAAATCCAGAATGGTTTGTAGTAGCTCTTTGAAACTTGACAAAATAAAGAACTTCTCTGTTTTGTCTCTATGGTTTGTTTCCTCTTCAAGTAGCCCTAGGCACAGACTGTGGAAAAGCACTTTCATTGGGATGGGTTGCCAAGCTTCTAAGAATTAACGAGTTTAGGATATACCAGCAAATATTTTTTCACCCAATCTTGATGATACTTGGTGGTAATGATCAGTACACAAATCCCACTTGACTCACGAAATTTTGTTTTTCTAGTTCGAAGCTTTCGTCTACTGTAGCAGTTTTTATATTTAGGTTTCCCTCTGTTCTCTCCTATATAGATAGATGAATTTGGAACTCTAAATTCAACATGGTTTGTAGTAGAACTTTGAAACTTGACAAAATAAAGGAGTTCTCAGTTTTGTCTCTATGGTTTATTTCCTCTTCAAGTAGCCCTAGGCAAAGACTGTAGAAAGAACTTTCATTGAGAGGGGTTGCCAAGCTTCTAAGAAATAACGAGTTTCCGAAATACCAGCAAATATTTTTTCACCCAATCTTGAAAATACTTGGTGGTAATAATCAGTACACAAGTCCCACTTGGCACACCAAATTTTGTTCTTCTAGGGTGAAGCATTCGTCGACAGTAGCAGTTTTTATATTTAGGTTTCACTCTGTTATCACATATATAGATAGATGAATTTGGAACACTAAATCCAACATGGTTTGTAGTAGCTCTTTGAAACTTGACAAAATAAAGGAGTTCTCAGTTTTGTCTCTATGGTTTGTTTCCTCTTCAAGTAGCCCTAGGCACAGACTGTGGAAACACTTTCATTGAGATGGGTTGCCAAGCTTCTAAGAAATAACGAGTTTCCGAAATACCGGCAAATATTTTTTCACCCAATCTTGATGATACTTGGTGGTAATGATCAGTACAAAAATCCCAGTTGGCTCACCAAATCTTCTTCTTCTAGTATGAAGCATTCGTCTTCAGTAGCAGTTTTTATATTTAGGTTTCCCTCTGTTCTCTCCTATATAGATAGGTGAATTTGGAACTCTATATCCAACATGGTTTGTAGTAGCTCTTTGAAACTTGACAAAATAAAGGAGTTCTCAGATTTGTCTCTATGGTTTGTTTCCTCTTCAAGTAGCCCTAGGCACAGACTGTGGAAAAGCACTTTCATTGAGAGGGGTTGCCAAGCTTCTAAGAAATAACGAGTTTCCGAAATACCAGCAAATATTTTTTCACCCAATCTTGATGATACTTGGTGGTAATGATCAGTACACAAATCCCACTGGGCTCACCAAATTTTGTTCTACTAGGTTGAAGCGTTCGTCTACAATAGCAGTTTTTATATTTAGGTTTCCCTCTGTTCTCTCATATATAGATAGATGAATTTGGAACTCTATATCCAACATGGTTTGTAGTAGCTCTTTGAAACTTGACAAAATAAAGGAGTTCTCAGATTTGTCTCTATGGTTTGTTTCCTCTTCAAGTAGCCCTAGGCACAGACTGTGGAAAAGCACTTTCATTGAGAGGGGTTGCCAAGCTTCTAAGAAATAACGAGTTTCCGAAATACCAGCAAATATATTTTCACCCAATCTTGATAATACTTGGTGGTAATGTTCAGTACACAAGTCCCACTTGGCTCACCAAATTTTGTTCTTCTAGGTTGAAGCGTTCGTCTACAGTAGCAGTTTTTATATTTAGGTTTCACTCTGTTTTCTCATATATAGATAGAAGAATTTGGAACTCTAAATCCAACATGGTTTGTAGTAGCTCTTTGAAATTGACAAAATAAAGGAGTTCTCAGTTTTGTCTCTATGGTTTGTTTCATCTTCAAGTAGTCCTAGCCACAGACTGTGGAAAAGCACTTTCATTGAGAGGGGTTTCCAAGCTTCTAAGAAATAACGAGTCTCCGAAATACCAGCAAATATTTTTTCACCCAATCTTGATGATACTTGTTGCTAATGATCAGTACACAAATCCCACTTAGCTCACGAAATTTAGATCTTCTAGGTTGAAGCGTTCGTGTACAGTAGCAGTTTTTATATTTAGGTTTCCCTCTGTTCTCTCCTATATAGATAGATGAATTTGGAACTCTAAATCCAACATGGTTTGTAGTAGCTCTTTGAAACTTGACAAAATGAAGGAGTTCTCAGTTTTGTCTCTATGGTTTGTTACCTCTTATAGTAGCCGCAGGCACAGATTGTGGAAAGCACTTTCATTGAGATGGGTTGCCAACCTTCTACGAAATAACGAGTTTCCGAAATACCAGCAAATATTTTTTCACCCAATCTTGATGATACTTGGTGGTAGTGATCAGTACACAAATCCCACTTGGCTCACCAAATTTTGTTCTTCTAGGTTGAAGCGTTCGTCTACAGTAGCAGTTTTTATATTTAGGTTTCTCTCTGTTCTCTCCTATATAGATAGATGATTTTGGAACTCTAAATCCAACATGGTTTTTAGTAGCTCTTTGAAGTTTGACAAAATAAAGGAGTTCTCAGATTTTTCTCTATGGTTTGTTTCCTCTTCAAGTAGCCCTAGGCACAGACTGTGGAAAAGCACTTTCATTGAGAGGGGTTTCCAAGCTTCTAAGAAATAACGAGTTTCCGAAATACCAGCAAATATTTTTTCACCCAATCTTGATGATACTTGGTGGTAATGATCAGTACAAAAATCCCAGTTGGCTCACCAAATTTTCTTCTTCTAGTATGAAGCATTCGTCTTCAGTAGCAGTTTTTATATTTAGGTTTCCCTCTGTTCTCTCCTATATAGATAGGTGAATTTGGAACTCTATATCCAACATGGTTTGTAGTAGCTCTTTGAAACTTGACAAAATAAAGGAGTTCTCAGATTTGTCTCTATGGTTTGTTTCCTCTTCAAGTAGCCCTAGGCACAGACTGTGGAAAAGCACTTTCATTGAGAGGGGTTGCCAAGCTTCTAAGAAATAACGAGTTTCCGAAATACCAGCAAATATTTTTTCACCCAATCTTGATGATACTTGGTGGTAATGATCAGTACACAAATCCCACTGGGCTCACCAAATTTTGTTCTACTAGGTTGAAGCGTTCGTCTACAATAGCAGTTTTTATATTTAGGTTTCCCTCTGTTCTCTCATATATAGATAGATGAATTTGGAACTCTATATCCAACATGGTTTGTAGTAGCTCTTTGAAACTTGACAAAATAAAGAAGTTCTCAGTTTTGTCTCTATGGTTTGTTTTTTCTTCAAGTAGCCCTAGGCACTGACTGTGGAAAGCACTTTCATTGAGATTGGTTGCCAAGCTTCTACGAAATAACGAGTTTCCGAAATACCAGCAAATATATTTTCACCCAATCTTGATAATACTTGGTGGTAATGTTCAGTACACAAGTCCCACTTGGCTCACCAAATTTTGTTCTTCTAGGTTGAAGCGTTCGTCTACAGTAGCAGTTTTTATATTTAGGTATCACTCTGTTTTCTCATATATAGATAGAAGAATTGGGAACTCTAAATCCAACATGGTTTGTAGTAGCTCTTTGAAATTGACAAAATAAAGGAGTTCTCAGTTTTGTCTCTATGGTTTGTTTCATCTTCAAGTAGTCCTAGAGACAGACTGTGGAAAAGCACTTTCATTGAGAGGGGTTGCCAAGCTTCTAAGAAAGAACGAGTCTCCGAAATACCAGCAAATATTTTTTCACCCAATCTTGATGATACGTGTTGCTAATGATCAGTACACAAATCCCACTTAGCTCACGAAATTTAGATCTTCTAGGTTGAAGCGTTCGTGTACAGTAGCAGTTTTTATATTTAGGTTTCCCTCTGTTCTCTCCTATATAGATAGATGAATTTGGAACTCTAAATCCAACATGGTTTGTAGTAGCTCTTTGAAACTTGACAAAATAAAGGAGTTCTCAGTTTTGTCTCTATGGTTTGTTTCCTCTTCAAGTAGCCCTAGGCACAGACTGTGGAAAGCACTTTCATTGAGATGGGTTGCCAAGCTTCTAAGAAATAACGAGTTTCCAAAATACCAGCAAATATTTTTTCACCCAATCTTGATGATACTTGGTGGTAATGATCAGTACACAAATCCCACTTGGCTCACCAAAATTGTTCTTCTAGGTTGAAGCGTTCGTCTACAGTAGCAGTTTTTATATTTAGGTTTCCCACTGTTCTCTCCTATATAGATAGATGAATTTGGAACACTAAATCCACAGGGTTTATAGTAGCTCTTAAAAACTTGACAAAATAAAGGAGTTCTCAGTTTTCTCTCAATGGTTTGTTTCCTCTTCAAGTAGCCCTAGGCACAGACTGTGGAAAAGCACATTCATTGAGAGTGGTTGCCAGGCTTCTAAGAAATTGCAAGTTTCCGAAATACCAGCAAATATTTTTTCACCCAATCTTGATGATTCTTGGTGGTAATGATCACTACACAAATCCCACTAGGCTCACCAAATTTTGTTCTTCTAGGTTGAAGCGTTCGTCTACAGTAGCAGTTTTTATATTTAGGTTTCCCTCTGTTCTCTCCTATATAGATAGATGAATTTGGAACTCTAAATCCAACATGGTTTGTAGTAGCTGGTTGAAACTTGACAAAATAAAGTAGTTCTCCGTTTTGTCTCTATGTTTGTTTCCTCTTCAAGTAGCCCTAGGCACAGACTGTGGAAAGCACTTTCATTGAGATGGGTTGCCAAGCTTCTAAGAAATTACGAATTTCCGAAATACCAGCAAATATTTTTTCACCCAATCTTGATGTTACTTGGTCGTAATGATCAGTACACAAATCCCACTTGGCTCACCAAATTTTGTTCTTCTAGGTTGAAACGTTGGTCTACAATAGCAGTTTTTATATTTAGGTTTCCCTCTGTTCTCTCCTATATAGATAGAAGAATTTGGAACACTAAATCCAACAGGGTTTATAGTAGCTCTTTGAAACTTGACAAAATAAAGGAGTTCTCAGTTTTCTCTCTATGGTTTGTTTCCTCTTCAAGTAGCCCTAGGCACAGACTGTGGAAAAGCACATTCATTGAGAGTGGTTGCCAGGCTTCTAAGAAATTGCAAGTTTCCGAAATACCAGCATATATTTTTTCACCCAATCTTGATGATTCTTGGTGGTAATCATCACTACACAAATCCCACTAGGCTCACCAAATTTTGTTCTTCTAGGTTGAAGCGTTCGTCTACAGTAGCTGTTTTTATATTTAGGTTTCTCTCTGTTCTCTCCTATATAGATAGATGAATTTGGAACTCTAAATCCAACATGGATTGTAGTAGCTCTTTGAAACTTGACAAAATAAAGGAGTTCTCAGTTTTGTCTCTATGGTTTGTTTCCTCTTCAAGTAGCCCTAGGCACAGACTGTGAAAAAGCACTTTCATTGAGATGGGTTGCCAAGCTTCTAAGAAATTACGAATTTCCGAAATACCAGCAAATATTTTTTCACCCAATCTTGATGTTACTTGGTCGTAATGATCAGTACACAAATCGCACTTGGCTCACCAAATTTTGTTCTTCTAGGTTGAAGCGTTCGTCTACAGTAGCAGTTTTGATATTTAGTTTTCCCTCTGTTCTCTCCTATATTGTTAGATGAATTTGGAACTCTAAATCCAACATGGTTTGTAGTAGCTCTTTGAAACTTGACAAAATAATGGTTTTCTCAGTTTTGTCTCTATGGTTTGTTTCCTCTTCAAGAAGCCCTAGGCACACCCTGTGGAAAAGCACTTTCATTGAGAGGGGTTGCCATGATTCTAAGAAATTACGAGTTTCCGAAATACCAGCAAATATTTTTTCACCCAATCTTGATGATACTCGTTGCTAATGATCAGTACACAAATCCCACTTGGCTCAACAAATTTTGTTCTTCTATGTTGAAGCGTTCGTCTACAGTAGCAGTTTTTATATTTAGGTTTCCCTCTGTTCTCTCCTATATAGATAGATGAATTTGGAACTCTAAATCCAACACGGTTTGTAGTAGCTCTTTGAAACTTGACAAAATAAAGGAGTTCTCAGTTTTGTCTCTATGGTTTGTTTCCTCTTCAAGTAGCCTTAGGCACAGACTGTGTAAAAGCACTTTCATTGAGATGGGTTGCCAAGCTTCTAAGAAATTACGAGTTTCCGAAATACCAGCAAATATTTTTTAACCCTATCTTGATGATACTTGGTGGTAATGATCAGTACACAAATCCCACTTTGCTCACCAAATTTTGTTCTTCTAGGTTGAAGCATTCGTCTACAGTAGCAGTTTTTATATATAGGTTTCATTCTGTTCTCTCCTATTTAGATAGATGAATTTGGAACTCTAAATCCAACATGGTTTTTACTAGCTCTTTAAACTTGACAAAATAAAGGAGTTCTCAGTTTTTTCTCTATGGTTTGTTTCCTCTTCAAGTAGCCCTAGGCACAGACTGTGGAAAAGCACTTTCATTGAGAGGGGTTGCCAAGCTTCTAAGAAATTACGAGTTTCCGAAATACCAGCAAATATTTTTTTACCCAATCTTGATGATACTTGGTGGTAATGATCAGTACACAAATCCCACTTGGCTCACCAAATTTTGTTCTTCTAGGTTGAAGCGTTCGTCTACAGTAGCAGTTTTTATATTTAGGTTTCCATCTGTTCCCTCCTATATAGATAGATGAATTTGGAACTCTAAATCCAACATGGTTTGTAGTAGCTGGTGAAACTTGACAAAATAAAGTAGTTCTCCGTTTTGTGTCTATGGTTTGTTTCCGCTTCAAGTAGCCCTAGGCACAGACTGTGGAAAAGCACTTTCATTTAGAGGGGTTGCCAAGCTTCTAAGAAATTACGAATTCCGAAATACCAGCAAATATTTTTTCACCCAATCTTGATGTTACTTGGTCGTAATGATCAGTACACAAATCCCACTTGGCTCACCAAATTTTGTTCTTCTAGGTTGAAGCGTTCGTCTACAGTAGCAGTTTTATATTTAGGTTTCCCTCTGTTCTCTCCTATATAGATAGATGAATTTGGAACTCTAAATCCAACATGGTTTGTAGTAGCTCTTTGAAACTTGACAAAATAAAGGAGATCTCAGTTTTGTCTCTATGGTTTGTTTCCTCTTAAAGTAGCCCTAAGCACAGACTGTGGAAAAGCACTTTCATTGAGATGGTTTGCCAAGCTTCTAAGAAATTACGAGTTTCCGAAATACCAGCAAATATTTTTTCACCCAATCTTGATGGTAGTTGGTGGTAATGATCAGTACACAAATCCCACTTGGCTCACCAAATTTTGTTCTTCTAGGTTGAAGCGTTCGTCTACAGTAGCAGTTTTTATATTTAGGTTTCCCTCTGTTCTCTCCTATATAGATAGATGAATTTGGAACTCTAAATCCAACATGGTTTGTAGTAGCTGGTTGAAACTTGACAAAATAAAGTAGTTCTCCGTTTTGTCTCTATGTTTGTTTCCTCTTCAAGTAGCCCTAGGCACAGACTGTGGAAAAGCACTTTCATTGAGAGGTGTTGCCAAGCTTCTAAGAAATTACGAATTTCCGAAATACCAGCAAATATTTTTTCACCCAATCTTGATGTTACTTGGTCGTAATGATCAGTACACAAATCCCACTTGGCTCACCAAATATTGTTCTTCTAGGTTGAAGCGTTCGTGTACAGTAGCAGTTTTTATATTTAGGTTTCCCTCTGTTCTCTCCTATATAGATAGATGAATTTAGAACACTAAATCCACAGGGTTTATAGTAGCTCTTAGAAACTTGACAAAATAAAGGAGTTCTCAGTTTTCTCTCTATGGTTTGTTTCCTCTTCAAGTAGCCCTAGGCACAGACTGTGTAAAAGCACTTTCATTGAGAGGGGTTGCCAAGCTTCTAAGAAATAACGAGTTCCGAAATACCAGCAAATATTTTTTCAGCCAATCTTGATGATAGTTGGTGGTAATGATCAGTACACAAATCCCACTTGGCTCACCAAATTTTGTTCTTCTAGGTTGAAGCGTTCGTCTAAAGTAGCAGTTTTTATATTTTGTTTCCCTCTGTTCTCTCCCTATATAGATAGATGAATTGGAACTCTAAATCCAACATGGTTTTGTAGTAGCTCTTTGAAACTTGACAAAATAAAGGAGTTCTCAGTTTTGTCTCTATGGTTTGTTTCCTCTTCAAGTAGCCCTAGGCACAGACTGTGGAAAAGTACTTTCATTGAGAGGGGTTGCCAAGCTTCTAAGAAATTACGATTTTCCGAAATACCAGCAAATATTTTTTCACCCAATCTTGATGATACTTGGTGGTAATGATCAGTACCCAAATACCACTTGGCTCACCAAATTTTGTTCTTCTAGGTTGAAGCGTTCGTCTACAGTAGCAGTTTTTATATTTAGGTCTCCCTCTGTTCTCTCCTATATAGATAGATGAATTTGGAACTCTAAATCCAACATGGTTTGTAGTAGCTCTTTGAAACTTGACAAAATAAAGGAGTTCTCAGTTTTGTCTCTATGGTTTGTTTCCTCTTCAAGTAGCCCTAGGCACAGACTGTGGAAAGCACTTTCATTGAGATGGGTTGCCAAGCTTCTACGAAATAACGAGTTTCCAAAATACCAGCAAATATTTTTTCACCCAATCTTGATGATACTTGGTGGTAATGATCAGTACACAAATCCCACTTGGCTCACCAAATTTTGTTCTTCTAGGTTGAAACGTTGGTCTACAATAGCAGTTTTTTATATTTAGGTTTCCCTCTGTTCTCTCCTATATAGATAGAAGAATTTGGAACACTAAATCCAACAGGGTTTATTTTAGCTCTTTGAAACTTGACAAAATAAAGGAGTTCTCAGTTTTCTCTCTATGGTTTGTTTCCTCTTCAAGTAGCCCAAGGCACAGACTGTGGAAAAGCACATTCACTGAGAGTGTTTGCCAGGCTTCTAAGAAATTACAAGTTTCCGAAATACCAGCAAATATTTTTTCACCCAATCTTGATGATTCTTGGTGGTAATGATCACTACACAAATCCCACTAGGCTCACCAAATTTTTGTTCTTCTAGGTTGAAGCGTTCGTCTACAGTAGCTGTTTTTATATTTAGGTTTCTCTCTGTCCTCTCCTATATAGATAGATGAATTTGGAACTCTAAATCCAACATGGATTGTAGTAGCTCTTTGAAACTTGACAAAATAAAGGAGTTCTCAGTTTTGTCTCTATGGTTTGTTTCCTCTTCAAGTAGCCCTAGGCACAGACTGTGGAAAAGCACTTTCATTGAGAGGGGTTGCCAAGCTTTTAAGAAATAACTAGTTTCCGAAATACCAGCAAAAATTTTTTCACCCAATCTTGATGATTCTTGGTGGTAATGATCAGTACACAGATCCCACTTGGGTCACCAGATTTTGTTCTTCTAGGTTGAAGCGTTCGTCTACAGTAGCAGTTTTTATATTTAGGTTTCTCTCTTTTCTCTCATATATAGATAGATGAATTTGGAACTCTAAATCCAACATGGTTTGTAGTAGCTCTTTGAACTTGACAAAATAAAGGAGTTCTGAGTTTTGTCTCTATGGTTTGTTTCCTCTTCAAGTAGCCCTAGGCACAGATTGTGGAAAAGCACTTTCATTGAGACTTGTTGCCAAGCTTCTAAGAAATACGAATTTCCGAAATACCTGCAAATATTTTTTCACCCAATCTTGATGTTACTTGGTCGTAATGATCAGTACACAAATCGCACTTGGCTCACCAAATTTTGTTCTTCTAGGTTGAAGCGTTCGTCTACAGTAGCAGTTTTGATATTTAGTTTTCCCTCTGTTCTCTCCTATATAGGTAGATGAATTTGGAACTCTAAATCCAACATGGTTTGTAGTAGCTCTTTGAAACTTGACAAAATAATGGTTTTCTCAGTTTTGTCTCTATGGTTTGTTTCCTGTTCAAGAAGCCCTAGGCACACACTGTGGAAAAGCACTTTCATTGAGAGGGGTTGCCATGATTCTAAGAAATAACGAGTTTCCGAAATACCAGCAAATATTTTTTCACCCAATCTTGATGATACTCGTTGCTAATGATCAGTACACAAATCCCACTTGGCTCAACAAATTTTGTTCTTCTAGGTTGAAGCGTTCGTCTACAGTAGCAGTTTTTATATTTAGGTTTCCCTCTGTTCTCTCCTATATAGATAGATGAATTTGGAACTCTAAATCCAATACGGTTTGTAGTAGCTCTTTGAAACTTGACAAAATAAAGGAGTTCTCATTTTTGTCTCTGTGGTTTGTTTCCTCTTCAAGTAGCCCTAGGCACAGACTGTGGAAAAGCACTTTCATTGAGATGGGTTGCCAAGCTTCTAAGAAATTACGAGTTTCCGAAATACCAGCAAATATTTTTTAACCGAATCTTGATGATACTTGGTGGTAATGATCAGTACACAAATCCCACTTTGCTCACCAAATTTTGTTCTTCTAGGTTGAAGCATTCGTCTACAGTAGCAGTTTTTATATATAGGTTTCATTCTGTTCTCTCCTATTAAGATAGATGAATTTGGAACTCTAAATCCAACATGGTTTTTAGTAGCTCTTTGAAACTTGAGAAAATAAAGGAGTTCTCAGTTTTGTCTCTATGGTTTGTTTCCTCTTCAAGTAGCCCTAGGCACAGACTGTGGAAAAGCACTTTCATTGAGAGGGGTTGCCAAGCTTCTAGGAAATTACGAGTTTCCGAAATCCAAGCAAATATTTTTTTATTCAATCTTGATGATACTTGGTGGTAATGATCAGTACACAAATCCCACTTGGCTCACCAAATTTTGTTCTTCTAGGTTGAAGCGTTCGTCTACAGTAGCAGTTTTTATATTTAGGTTTCCCTCTGTTCCCTCCTATATAGATAGATGAATTTGGAACTCTAAATCCAACATGGTTTGTAGTAGCTGGTTGAAACTTGACAAAGTAATGTAGTTCTCCGCTTTGTCTCTATGGTTTGTTTCCGTTTCAAGTAGCCCTAGGCACAGACTGTGGAAAAGCACTTTCATTGAGAGGGGTTGCCAAGCTTTTAAGAAATTACGAATTTCCGAAATACCAGCAAATATTTTTTCACCCAATCTTGACGTTACTTGGTCGTAATGATCAGTACACAAATCCCACTTGGCTCACCAAATTTTGTTCTTCTAGGTTGAAGCGTTCGTCTACAGTAGCAGTTTTTATATTTAGGTTTCCCTCTGTTCTCTCCTATATAGATAGATGAATTTGGAACACTAAATCCAACAGGGTTTATAGTAGCTCTTTGAAACTTGACAAAATAAAGGAGTTCTCAGTTTTCTCTCTATGGTTTGTTTCCTCTTCAAGTAGCCCTAGGCACAGACTGTAGAAAAGCACTTTCATTGAGAGTGGTTGCCAGGCTTCTAAGAAATTACAAGTTTCCGAAATACCAGCAAATATTTTTTCACCCAATCTTGATGATACTTGGTGGTAATGATCAGTACACAAATCACACTAGGCTCACCAAATTTTGTTCTTCTAGGTTGAAGCGTTCGTCTACAGTAGCTGTTTTTATATTTAGGTTTCTCTCTGTTCTCTCCTATATAGATAGATGAATTTGGAACTCTAAATCCAACATGGATTGTAGTAGCTCTTTGAAACTTGACAAAATAAAGGAGTTCTCAGTTTTGTCTCTATGGTTTGTTTTCTCTTCAAGTAGCCATAGGCACAGACTGTGGAAAAGCACTTTCATTGAGAGGGGTTGCCAAGCTTTTAAGAAATAACAAGTTTCGGAAATACCAGCAAAAATTTTTTCACCCAATCTTGATGATACTTGGTGGTAATGATCAGTACACAAATCCTACTAGGCTCACCAAATTATGCTCTTCTAGGTTGAAGCGTTCGTCTACAGTAGCAGTTTTTATATTTTGGTTTCCCTCTGTTCTCTCCTATATAGATAGTTGAATTTGGAACTCTAAATCCAACATGGTTTGTAGTAGCTCTTTGAAACTTGACAAAATAAAGGAGTTCTCAGTTTTGTCTCTATGGTTTGTTTCCTCTTCAAGTAGCCCAAGGCACAGACTGTGGAAAAGCACATTCATTGAGAGTGGTTGCCAGGCTTCTAAGAAATTACAAGTTTCCGAAATACCAGCAAATATTTTTTCACCCAATCTTGATGATTCTTGGTGGTAATGATCACTACACAAATCCCACTAGGCTAACCAAATTTTGTTCTTCTAGGTTGAAGCGTTCGTCTACAGTAGCTGTTTTTATATTTAGGTTTCTCTCTGTTCTCTCCTATATAGATAGATGAATTTGGAACTCTAAATCCAACATGGATTGTAGTAGCTCTTTGAAACTTGACAAAATAAAGGAGTTCTCAGTTTTGTCTCTATGGTTTGTTTCCTCTTCAAGTAGCCCTAGGCACAGACTGTGGAAAAGAACTTTCATTGAGAGGGGTTGCCAAGCTTTTAAGAAATAACTAGTTTCCGAAATACCAGCAAAAATTTTTTCACCCAATCTTGATGATTCTTGGTGGTAATGATCAGTACACAGATCCCACTTGGCTCACCAGATTTTGTTCTTCTAGGTTGAAGCGTTCGTCTACAGTAGCAGTTTTTATATTTAGGTTTCACTCTTTTCTCTCATATATAGATAGATGAATTTGGAACTCTAAATCCAACATGGTTTGTAGTAGCTCTTTGAAACTTGACAAAATAAAGGAGTTCTGAGTTTTGTCTCTATGGTTTGTTTCCTCTTCAAGTAGCCCTAGGCACAGACTGTGGAAAAGCACTTTCATTGAGAGGGGTTGCAAAGCTTCTAAGAAATAATGAGTTTCCGAAATATCAGCAAATATTTTTTCACCCAATCTTGATGATAGTTGGTGGTAATGATCAGTACACTAATCCCACTTGGCTCACCAAATTTTGTTCTTCTAGGTTGAAGCGTTCATCTACAGTAGCAGTTTTTATTTTTAGGTTTCCCTCTGTTCTCTCCTATATAGATAGATGAATTTGGAACTCTAAATCCAACATGGTTTGTAGTAGCTGGTTGAAACTTGACAAAATAAAGTAGTTCTCCGTTTTGTCTCTATGGTTTGTTTCCTCTTCAAGTAGCCCTAGGCACAGACTGTGGTAAAGCACTTTCATTGAGAGGTGTTGCCAAGCTTCTCAGAAATTTTGAATTTCCGAAATACCAGCAAATATTTTTTCACCCAATCTTGATGTTACTTGGTCGTAATGATCAGTACACAAATCGCACTTGGCTCACCAAATTTTGTTCTTCTAGGTTGAAGCGTTCGTCTACAGTAGCAGTTTTGATATTTAGTTTTCCCTCTGTTCTCTCCTATATAGATAGATGAATTTGGAACTCTAAATCCAACATGGTTTGTAGTAGCTCTTTGAAACTTGACAAAAAAATGGTTTTCTCAGTTTTGTCTCTATGGTTTGTTTCCTCTTCAAGAAGCCCTAGGCACACACTGAGGAAAAGCACTTTCATTGAGAGGGGTTGCCATGATTCTAAGAAATTACGAGTTTCCGAAATACCAGCAAATATTTTTTCACCCAATCTTGATGATACTCGTTGCTAATGATCAGTACACAAATCCCACTTGGCTCAACAAATTTTGTTCTTCTAGGTTGAAGCGTTCTTCTACAGTAGCTGTTTTTATATTTAGGTTTCTCTCTGTTCTCTCCTATATAGATAGATGAATTTGGAACTCTAAATCCAACATGGATTGTAGTAGCTCTTTGAAACTTGACAAAATAAAGGAGTTCTCAGTTTTGTCTCTATGGTTTGTTTTCTCTTCAAGTAGCCATAGGCACAGACTGTGGAAAAGCACTTTCATTGAGATGGGTTGCCAAGCTTCTAAGAAATAACGAGTTTCCAAAATACCAGCAAATATTTTTTCACCCAATCTTGATGATACTTGGTGGTAATGATCAGTACACAAATACCACTTGGCTCACCAAATTTTGTTCTTCTAGGTTGAAGCGTTCGTCTACAGTAGCAGTTTTTATATTTAGGTTTCCCTCTGTTCTCTCCTATATAGATAGATGAATTTAGAACACTAAATCCACAGGGTTTATAGTAGCTCTTAGAAACTTGACAAAATAAAGGAGTTCTCAGTTTTCTCTCTATGGTTTGTTTCCTCTTCAAGTAGCCCTAGGCACAGACTGTGTAAAAGCACTTTCATTGAGAGGGGTTGCCAAGCTTCTAAGAAATAACGAGTTTCCGAAATACCAGCAAATATTTTTTCAGCCAATCTTGATGATAGTTGGTGGTAATGATCAGTACACAAATCCCACTTGGCTCACCAAAATTTTGTTCTTCTAGGTTGAAGCGTTCGTCTAAAGTAGCAGTTTTTATATTTTGTTTCCCTCTGTTCTCTCCTATATAGATAGATGAATTTGGAACTCTAAATCCAACATGGTTTGTAGTAGCTCTTTGAAACTTGACAAAATAAAGGAGTTCTCAGTTTTGTCTCTATGGTTTGTTTCCTCTTCAAGTAGCCCTAGGCACAGACTGTGGAAAAGCACTTTCATTGAGAGGGGTTGCCAAGCTTCTAAGAAATTACGATTTTCCGAAATACCAGCAAATATTTTTTCACCCAATCTTGATGATACTTGGTGGTAATGATCAGTACCCAAATACCACTTGGCTCACCAAATTTTGTTCTTCTAGGTTGAAGCGTTCGTCTACAGTAGCAGTTTTTATATTTATTTCTCCCTCTGTTCTCTCCTATATAGATAGATGAATTTGGAACTCTAAATCCAACATGGTTTGTAGTCGCTCTTTGAAACTTGACAAAATAAAGGAGTTCTCAGTTTTGTCTCTATGGTTTGTTTCCTCTTCAAGTAGCCCTAGGCACAGACTGTGGAAAGCACTTTCATTGAGATGGGTTGCCAAGCTTCTACGAAATAACGAGTTTCCAAATACCAGCAAATATTTTTTCACCCAATCTTGATGATACTTGGTGGTAATGATCAGTACACAAATCCCACTTGGCTCACCAAATTTTGTTCTTCTAGGTTGAAACGTTGGTCTACAATAGCAGTTTTTATATTTAGGTTTCCCTCTGTTCTCTCCTATATAGATAGAAGAATTTGGAACACTAAATCCAACAGGGTTTATTGTAGCTCTTTGAAACTTGACAAAATAAAGGAGTTCTCAGTTTTCTCTGTATGGTTTGTTTCCTCTTCAAGTAGCCCAAGGCACAGACTGTGGAAAAGCACATTCACTGAGAGTGGTTGCCAGGCTTCTAAGAAATTACAAGTTTCCGAAATACCAGCAAATATTTTTTCACCCAATCTTGATGATTCTTGGTGGTAATGATCACTACACAAATCCCACTAGGCTCACCAAATTTTGTTCTTCTAGGTTGAAGCGTTCGTCTACAGTAGCTGTTTTTATATTTAGGTTTCTCTCTGTCCTCTCCTATATAGATAGATGAATTTGGAACTCTAAATCCAACATGGATTGTAGTAGCTCTTTGAAACTTGACAAAATAAAGGAGTTCTCAGTTTTGTCTCTATGGTTTGTTTCCTCTTCAAGTAGCCCTAGGCACAGACTGTGGAAAAGCACTTTCATTGAGAGGGGTTGCCAAGCTTTTAGAAATAACTAGTTTCCGAAATACCAGCAAAAATTTTTTCACCCAATCTTGATGATTCTTGGTGGTAATGATCAGTACACAGATCCCACTTGGGTCACCAGATTTTATTCTTCTAGGTTGAAGCGTTCGTCTACAGTAGCAGTTTTTATATTTAGGTTTCCCTCTGTTCTCTCCTATATAGATAGATGAATTTGGAACTCTAAATCCAACATGGTTTGTAGTAGCTCTTTGAAACTTGACAAAATAAAGGAGTTCTGAGTTTTGTCTCAATGGTTTGTTTCCTCTTCAAGTAGCCCTAGGCACAGATTGTGGAAAAGCACTTTCATTGAGAGGTGTTGCCAAGCTTCTAAGAAATTACGAATTCCGAAATACCAGCAAATATTTTTTCACCCAATCTTGATGTTACTTCGTCGTAATGATCAGTACACAAATCGCACTTGGTTCACCAAATTTTGTTCTTCTAGGTTGAAGCGTTCGTCTACAGTAGCAGTTTTGATATTTAGTTTTCCCTCTGTTCTCTCCTATATAGGTAGATGAATTTGGAACTCTAAATCCAACATGGTTTGAAGTAGCTCTTTGAAACTTGACAAAATAATGGTTTTCTCAGTTTTGTCTCTATGGTTTGTTTCCTCTTCAAGAAGCCCTAGGCACACACTGTGGAAAAGCACTTTCATTGAGAGGGGTTGCCATGATTCTAAGAAATAACGAGTTTCCGAAATACCAGCAAATATTTTTTCACCCAATCTTGATGATACTCGTTGGTAATGATCAGTACACAAATCCCACTTGGCTCAACAAATTTTGTTCTTCTAGGTTGAAGCGTTCGTCTACAGTAGCAGTTTTTATATTTAGGTTTCCCTCTGTTTCTCTCCTATATAGATAGATGAATTTGGAACTCTAAATCCAATACGGTTTGTAGTAGCTCTTTGAAACTTGACAAAATAAAGGAGTTCTCAGTTTTGTCTCTGTTGTTTGTTTCCTCTTCAAGTAGCCCTAGGCACAGACTGTGGAAAAGCACTTTCATTGAGATGGGTTGCCAAGCTTCTAAGAAATTACGAGTTTCTGAAATACCAGCAAATATTTTTTAACCGAATCTTGATGATACTTGGTGGTAATGATCAGTACACAAATCCCACTTTGCTCACCAAATTTTGTTCTTCTAGGTTGAAGCATTCGTCTACAGTAGCAGTTTTTATATATAGGTTTCATTCTGTTCTCTCCTATTAAGATAGATGAATTTGGAACTCTAAATCCAACATGGTTTTTAGTAGCTCTTTGAAACTTGACAAAATAAAGGAGTTCTCAGTTTTGTCTCTATGGTTTGTTTCCTCTTCAAGTAGCCCTAGGCACAGACTGTGGAAAAGCACTTTCATTGAGAGGGGTTGCCAAGCTTCTAAGAAATTACGAGTTTCCGAAATACAAGCAAATATTTTTTTATTCAATCTTGATGATACTTGGTGGTAATGATCAGTACACAAATCCCACTTGGCTCACCAAATTTTGTTCTTCTAGGTTGAAGCGTTCGTCTACAGTAGCAGTTTTTATATTTAGGTTTCCCTCTGTTCCCTCCTATATAGATAGATGAATTTGGAACTCTAAATCCAACATGGTTTGTAGTAGCTGGTTGAAACTTGACAAAGTAAAGTAGTTCTCCGCTTTGTCTCTATGGTTTGTTTCCGTTTCAAGTAGCCCTAGGCACAGACTGTGGAAAAGCACTTTCATTGAGAGGGTTTGCCAAGCTTTTAAGAAATTACGAATTTCCGAAAATACCAGCAAATATTTTTTCACCCAATCTTGATGTTACTTGGTCGTAATGATCAGTACACAAATCCCACTTGGCTCACCAAATTTTTGTTCTTCTAGGTTGAAGCGTTCGTCTACAGTAGCAGTTTTTATATTTAGGTTTCCCTCTGTTCTCTCCTATATAGATAGATGAATTTGGAACACTAAATCCAACAGGGTTTATAGTAGCTCTTTGAAACTTGACAAAATAAAGGAGTTCTCAGTTTTCTCTCTATGGTTTGTTTTCCTCTTCAAGTAGCCCTAGGCACAGACTGTAGAAAAGCACTTTCATTGAGTTTGGTTGCCAGGCTTTCTAAGAAATTACAAGTTTCCGAAATACCAGCAAATATTTTTTCACCCAATCTTGATGATACTTGGTGGTAATGATCAGTACACAAATCACACTAGGCTCACCAAATTTTGTTCTTCTAGGTTGAAGCGTTCGTCTACAGTAGCTGTTTTTATATTTAGGTTTCTCTCTGTTCTCTCCTATATAGATAGATGAATTTGGAACTCTAAATCCAACATGGATTGTAGTAGCTCTTTGAAACTTGACAAAATAAAGGAGTTCTCAGTTTTGTCTCTATGGTTTGTTTTCTCTTCAAGTAGCCATAGGCACAGACTGTGGAAAAGCACTTTCATTGAGAGGGGTTGCCAAGCTTTTAAGAATTAACAAGTTTCCGAAATACCAGCAAAAATTTTTTCACCCAATCTTGATGATACTTGGTGGTAATGATCAGTACACAAATCCTACCTTGGCTCACCAAATTATGCTCTTCTAGGTTGAAGCGTTCGTCTACAGTAGCAGTTTTATGTTTTGGTTTCCCTCTGTTCTCTCCTATATAGATAGTTGAATTTGGAACTCTAAATCCAACATGGTTTGTAGTAGCTCTTTGAAAACTTGACAAAATAAAGGAGTTCTCAGTTTTGTCTCTATGGTTTGTTTCCTCTTCAAGTAGCCCTAGGCACAGACTGTGGAAAAGCACTTTCATTGAGAGGGGTTGCCAAGCTTCTAAGAAATTACGATTTTCCGAAATACCAGCAAATATTTTTTCACCCAATCTTGATGATACTTGGTGGTAATGATCAGTACCCAAATACCACTTGGCTCACCAAATTTTGTTCTTCTAGGTTGAAGCGTTCGTCTGCAGTAGCAGTTTTTATATTTAGGTCTCCCTCTGTTCTCTCCTATATAGATAGATGAATTTGGAACACTAATTCCAACATGGTTTGTAGTAGCTCTTTGAAACTTGACAAAAATAAAGGAGTTCTCAGTTTTGTCTCTATGGTTTGTTTCCTCTTCAAGTAGCCCTAGGCACAGACTGTGGAAAGCACTTTCATTGAGATGGGTTGCCAAGCTTCTAAGAATATAACGAGTTTCCAAAATACGAGCAAATATTTTTTCACCCAATCTTGATGATACTTGGTGGTAATGATCAGTACACAAATCCCACTTGGCTCACCAAATTTTGTTCTTCTAGGTTGAAACGTTGGTCTACAATAGCAGTTTTTATATTTTAGGTTTCCCTCTGTTCTCTCCTATATAGATAGAAGAATTTGGAACACTAAATCCAACTGGGTTTATAGTAGCTCTTTGAAACTTGACAAAATAAAGGAGTTCTCAGTTTTCTCTCTATGGTTTGTTTCCTCTTCAAGTAGCCCAAGGCACAGACTGTGGAAAAGCACATTCATTGAGAGTGGTTGCCAGGCTTCTAAGAAATTACAAGTTTCCGAAATACCAGCAAATATTTTTTCACCCAATCCTAATGATTCTTGGTGGTAATGATCACTACACAAATCCCACTTGGCTCACCAAATTTTGTTCTTCTAGGTTGAAGCGTTCGTCTACAGTAGCTGTTTTTATATTTAGGTTTCTCTCTGTTCTCTCCTATATAGATAGATGAATTTGGAACTCTAAATCCACATGGATTGTAGTAGCTCTTTGAAACATGACAAAATAAAGGAGTTCTCAGTTTTGGTCTCTATGTTTTGTTTCCCTCTTCAAGTAGCCCTAGGCACAGACTGTGGAAAAGAACTTTCATTGAGAGGGGTTGCCAAGCTTTTAAGAAATAACTAGTTTCCGAAATACCAGCAAAAATTTTTTCACCCAATCTTGATGATTCTTGGTGGTAATGATCAGTACACAGATTCCCACTTGGCTCACCAGATTTTGTTCTTCTAGGTTGAAGCGTTCGTCTACAGTAGCAGTTTTATATTTAGGTTTCACTCTTTTCTCTCATATATAGATAGATGAATTTGGAACTCTAAATCCAACATGGTTTGTAGTAGCTCTTAGAAACTTGACAAAATAAAGGAGTTCTGAGTTTTGTCTCTATGGTTTGTTTCCTCTTCAAGTAGCCCTAGGCACAGACTGTGGAAAAGCACTTTCATTGAGAGGGGTTGCCAAGCTTCTAAGAAATAATGAGTTTCAGAAATATCAGCAAATATTTTTTTCACCCAATCTTGATGATAGTTGGTGGTAATGATCAGTACACTAATCCCACTTGGCTCACCAAATTTTGTTCTTCTAGGTTGAAGCGTTCATCTACAGTAGCAGTTTTTATTTTTAGGTTTCCCTCTGTTCTCTCCTATATAGATAGATGAATTTGGAACTCTAAATCCAACATGGTTTGTAGTAGCTGGTTGAAACTTGACAAATAAAGTAGTTCTCCGTTTTGTCTCTATGGTTTGTTTCCTCTTCAAGTAGCCCTAGGCACAGACTGTGGAAAAGCACTTTCATTGAGAGGTGTTGCCAAGCTTCTAAGAAATTACGAATTTCCGAAATACCAGCAAATATTTTTCACCCAATCTTGATGTTACTTGGTCGTAATGTTCAGTACACAAATCGCACTTGGCTCACCAAATTTTGTTCTTCTAGGTTGAAGCGTTCGTCTACAGTAGCAGTTTTGATATTTAGTTTTCCCTCTGTTCTCTCCTATATAGAATATGAATATGGAACTCTAAAATCCAACATGGTTTGTAGTAGCTCTTTGAAACTTGACAAAATAATGGTTCTCAGTTTTGTCTCTATGGTTTGTTTCCTCATCAAGAAGCCCTAGGCACACACTCTGGAAAAGCACTTTCATTGAGAGGGGTTGCCAATGATTCTAAGATAATAACGAGTTT